>NW_024082801.1:9902-87713 GCF_003009895.1 Hyaena hyaena | reverse complement strand
GAGGATCAGACAGAGAGGGAGACACAGAATCTGAAGCAGCTCCAGGCTCTGAGCTGTCAGCACAGAGCCCAATGCGGGGCTCGAACCCACAAACTGCGAGATCATGACCTGAACCGAAGTTAGAGCTCAACCGACTGAGCCATCCAGGCGCCGCTATCTTCATATTTTAGATGAGAAAAGAAATTGAGTCTCGAGAAGATAAGTAATTTTCCTACAGGGAGAGCTGAGAGTCAAGCCAGGCCAGTATACTATAACCCCCTTTAATAATGTTTGTCAGTGTTCCTTGGTTTCTCCATTCAAACCCGAGGGGAAAAGGATGAATTTTAAAGCAAACAGAAGAGAGGGATTTTTAATTCTGAAGGCAAAGGAGTAGGCACAAATATCTGATGGGTTTATAGTATGGCTTTGTGGAAACAGATGTAATTTGAAATGCAATTAAAGGAATCCGTGAATGAAATGAGAAGAGAATTAGAAACGATGCCTTCTGTAGAACACTAGCTGTGCATAACAGTGTCATGGGTAAATGCCCATCTGATAAAGAGGTTTTAATTAAACTAAATAATTTATTATCCATTATACTTCAATGATTTAAAAAGGATATAATCTAAGATGCTTTATTTCTCCGAAACAGGACCGTATACCATAAATTCAGCACATCATGTGTTCTCAAGCGAGAAAATGTCCAGATGAATAAAATGTAGGGGAGATAATAATTAATTTCCATTATATTTTTAACCCTTGGCACATTCACCCAAATACTTTTCCCCATGCAGATCTAGACATTTCTTTTTCTTGGAGGGAAACTGCATGAAAATGAGTTCTTTGTAGACAAATTTTTAAAATTAGATACGAACTGGTGACATAATTAATTCAAAAAGAGACTGATATCCCTGTGTATGTCATATATATGCACATGTATATGTCTTTATATATAGATTACTTGTACATAATACTCACATATATACTCCAACACATATGATTCACATAGTTATGTAGATAAATGAATATGTATTTATATAGACTCATCAAAGCCACCTTTGATTTCTCAGTTTTATACACCTTGATTTTTAAATGCTTAAATATTCGTAGGGGTTGCATATTAAATACAAGGCATATACAAGATAAGACATAAATAATGTATAAAGGGTTAATTTAAAAAATACTAAAATTTTTCTTCCTAATGTCTCTTCTTGCCCTTTCTTTTCATAAAACCATTAATACTATCTGGGATTCATTTCAGAAAAATATATTCAAACTGGTATATAGTGTTTATGTATTTTTATCTCTGTATATTCTATTTCTTTTAAATACTCTTAAATGAGATTATATCACACATATTTTTTTATAAATATTTTTACATTTATTTATTTTTGAGAGACAGAGTGAGACAGAGAGTGAGCAGGGTGGGGCAGAGAGAGAAGGAGACACAGAATCCGAAACAGACTCCAGGCTCTGAGCAAGCATTCAGCACAGAGCCTGACACAGGACTCAAACCCAGGAACCATGAGATCATGACCTGAGCCAAAGTCAGATGCTCAACTGACTGAGCCACTCAGACACCCCAACACATAAATTATTTTGAACCTTACCTTTGTTCACTTACCTTTCCCATATCAACACCCACAATCACAGCTTGTTCTTTTTAACAGCTTAGATTTTAGGAATATAAACCCTAGTTTATAGATGTTTTCTGTGGATGAATATTTTATTTCAAATAATTTCCAGATATCTGCTATTAAAAAGAATGCTATAATGCGTATCTTTGTGAGCTTTATCAATAATAGTTTTAAGCAGTAGAATTAAATATATGAGCATTTGAAATTGTAATCATTATTGCAACTTGCTATCCAGAAAGCATGTTTCAATTTACACTCACTGACAATATTTTCCTACTCCTTAATCACAAATGGGATATATATCGTCACTGATTTAACAGACAATTATTTAATCATGTTGAGTATGGCAAAATTTTAGAAGAATAGTAACAACAGTGTTTTCTTAAAAGAATAAGCCACTTTTGAGTACTTGAGAGAAATACAATTTTGAGAAATTGATCTTCATACAGATTTTCAAGATTATAGTATTCTTGTGAGTATATGGTTAATCAGTATCCTAGGTAGAAATATGGCTAATTTAAGGAAAGATCACTTAAAAAAATTTTTTTATGTTTTATTTTTTACACTTGAGAGAGAGACAGACAGAGACAGAGAGACAGAAAGTGCAAGGAGGGGAGGGGCAGAGAGATGAAGACAGAATCTGAAGCAGGCTCCAGGCTCCAAGCTGTCAGCACAGAGCCCAACATGGGGCTCAAACTCATGAGCAGTGAGTTCATGAGCTGAGCTGAAGTCGGATGTGTAACCAAATGAGCCACCAGGCGTCCCAGTAAAGATAATTTTCTAAAAGCATTTAACGAATTCTCTCTGATAATAAGGACAAGTCTAGGTCATTACTAAAATGTGAAAAATATTTTTTAAAAAAGCACACTAAAAGTGAAAATATCCATAATTCTATTTTTGAGGGGTAGATATTTTTAAAAGAATGAAAGTGTATTCTTTGCTTGAGTAATCAATAACTCATAACTTTGTGTATCTTTCTGTTTTTCTTTTTTTCTATGTCAGACCCTACATATCTATTTACCTACAGATCCACAACAAAAATACACAACAGGTATTTGTGTGTGTGTGTGTACACACATCTATCTTACATTATTCCATTTGTATAAACTAAAGGTTAAGTAAGACTGTAAGATCTGATTTTTATTCTGCATACTCATTTCTAAGTATATTTTGATTACATTATTTTCCTCTGATAGATATTCACACCCAAGTCTTCTAGATGTGTCTCAAAATGTTACTTCCAACTCAAGCAAAATGTAGGATAAGAAGATGGCTTGTGAGAGGTTCTTTGTGGACTTAAGTCCCTTCTTTCACAAACTCTATTTCAGGAATGTGCTCTTCTCCAGTTCTTGATAACTATTCATCAGGACTACTGAGGCATCTCCATGAAAGGAAAAGGGATGTGCTCAAATAAGAATCTCAGAAGGCCTGATTGTCCATGTCAATTACCATGGTGGTTTACCAACTTATCAACATATAAAATAATATTCCTTTTAAAAGAATGTTTAATGTGTATTTTTTTTTTTTTTGAGAGAGAGAGACAGTGTGAGCCAGGGAGGGTCAGAGAGAGAGGGAGACACAGAATCTGAAGCAGGCTCCAGCCTCTAAGCTGTCAGCACAGAGCCTGACATGGGGCTCGAACTCACGAACCGTGAGATCATGACCTGAGCTGAAGTCTGATGCTTAACAGACTGAGCCACTCAGGCCTCCCTAAAATAATATTCTTTAAAATGCAGCACCTGGGGCACCTGGATGGATCAGTTGAAGCATCTGACTCTTGATTTCAGCTCAGGTCATGACCTGACCATTCCTGAGTTTGAGCCCCGCGTCAGGTTCTGTGTTGACAGTGCAGAGCTTGCTTGAAAGTCTCTCTGTCTCTCTCTGAAACTGAAAATAAATAAATAAATAAATAAATAAATAAATAAATAAATAAAATGCAGCACCTGCCCTTCACTCTGGTTACCTCTTCTTTTCTTGAACGACGCTAGACATAGATCATGAAGAAGGATCTTGAAACTCCTTATGTTTATTTCTTCATTTTTCTACACATTTTGAGGATTTTCCTACTCCTTTCACAACCGCACACATATCATTGTAATGAAACCAGTCGAACCTCTGTTCTAAAGTCTTCTGTTCATCTTTGTTCAAAATGTTCTACTCTGGGCAGCCACCGTCCCTCGGAAAATTCTCATGAATATTTCCAAGATAACCTGCTGGTTTGACCTGTCACATTTGTTGTAAATTTATTGTAGGTAGACCCACTGAGAGAAAAGTAGAGGAATGGTAACAATTTTGTATTTCTTTAGGAAATGTTACCTTCTAAATTTGTAATTTGTGAGTTGAAACAATGCATAGGTCGGGACAGAGGGTCAGGAGATAATGGGGTAGAAATATGTCATTTGCAAACAGGAACTATTATTGCTGAAAAGTAAATGAGAGTGCAGCCTGAGAGATGTCATAGCAACAGAGAGAAACTTGACTATTGGACAATCCGGGTCACATAACTTCCATGTTTATGTGCCCCGCCCCCTTCCTTTTTCTGATTTGCAGATTTAAAGAAAAAGAGGAGCAAATAGAGAATGTGTTGTCTTGTTCATTTCATTCCTTGGTTGCTCAAAAAGTTAGAGCGTTTACTTCAAAGACTAAAGAGATAAACATTGAAGGATTCTAAATTAATTCCATGTATAAGAGAACACATCTCCCCATGAAAATTCTGTCTATTCAGAATCTTCTCAAAATGTGAATTTAGGCTTAGATGATAAGAAAAATGGAAAATGTACCAAAGTTTAGATTTGTTTTCCTTTACTTTTTATCTTAATTAAAAAAATAAGTAATATGTGAATGCAGTTTTCTCACTAAAATTCAAATATTGCTGTATATGCTTACATATAATAATACGGTACCATTAGTGCTGCTTTTATTTCTATGATGCTGATGATGGGGAACTTTCTTTGCATACGTGTGCTTTATGACTTTGAGATATTTTTAGAAGCACTGTTTATTGCGGAAGGAATTAGTATATAAATTTTGTTAGTTACTGACACATTGCCTTCCAAAAGGCTTTAGTGTTTACAATGACTCATTTGTATCAGAATAACCAGTTTCTCCACATCTTTGCCAGTACTGAACATTTCCAAACTTTTTTTTTTGCCAACTTGATGGCAAAATGCCGTTGTCATTTTATTTTATATTCTTTTAATTATGTATGAAGATTTTTTCTTTTTAACATTTTCAGTTTCTTCAGGAAATAAATATTAAATCAGAGTCAAATATTAAATGCTTGAAAGTAGAGCCTCTGGAAAGCTTAAAAGATAGAGAGAGTGCTACTCTTCCAGGGAACTGTGCCTTCCCTCTGTTTCCTTTCCTCCAGATGAGGTTGTGGGTTTGCTGAATTTGCTTCAAGAATCAGGAAAGCTGAAATTAGTAGAAATCCTTTTCTGGACTCTCTTATCCATTAGGTTAATCTACTTGTCTGTTCTTTTCAAATATTGCATTGCTTGCTTTACTATTATTTTATAAAATATGAAACTATCTGAAAGGACATCATTCTCTGTCCTTTATACATTTTAAGTTATATTTACTGTTATTTGGATTTAGGATTTAATCAGCTTTAAAATGTTCAAAACTATTCTGTTTTTTAAAATTTTTTTTTAAAATGCTTATTTATTTTTGAGAGACAGAGAGACAGAGCATGAGCTGGGGAAGGGCAGAGAAAGAAGGAGACACAGAATCTGAAGCAGGCTCCAGGCTCTGAGCTGTCAGCACAGAGCCCACCGTGGGGCTCAAACTCATGAACCAAGAGTTCATGACCTGAGCTGAAGTTGGCTGCTTAACCAACTGAGCCTCCCAGGCTCCCCAAAACTATTATTTTTGATGTTCATTGCGGTGAATTTGAATATATAATTTGGTGAGATAAATGACATCAACAAAATAGTGAGCCTTCCCAGCTGAAGACATGAATTTTCTCTCTGCATATTTAGGGTATCTTCAAAAAAAGGTTTATAGTTTTATTTTCATTGCTATAGCATAGTACAGTGCTTGCTAGATTTTATATACATATTCAATATATCTATTTTTAGTGGTAATTATTTGCATAGCCTTTTAAAATTGTTTATTTCTGATGTGAAGAAAATTTCATATATTCAAGTATCATAAAGTAATCGTACATCTGGACACCTTACTGAACTCTTTTTTTTTTCATTTTCAATGTTTATTTATTTTTGAGTGAGAGAGGGACAGAGTGTAAGCCAGAGGTGGGGGCAGAGAGAGGGAGAGGGAGAGACACAGAATCTGAAGACAGTCTCCAGGCTCTGAGCTGTCAGCACAGAGCATGTCACGAGACTCGAACCACGAGATCATGACCTGAGCTGAAGTTGGAAGCTTAACCGACAGAGCCACGTAGGTGCCTCCACCTCACTGAACTTATTAAGTGAGTCAGTTATTTCCCATTTATGTCAAATTGATCAAATATCTCATCTGTAATAGTGATGTCTTTATCTTTTATTTATTTTTCCTGCCTTATTGCATTTGCGTTAGGTCTTTGAAAAACTGATTATTATGATACTGGACACATATGGGAAAATCTATGTAACTATATAGCTCTGGCTAATAATTATTAGCTCAATGTGTTCTAGAATCTCAGCAGACCCCAATAATCCCGTCCCCAATAACTATCCCCTTCTGTTTCCTAAAGATGACCACTGTTATGAGTTTTATGCACTGATGTGCTGATAAATAAATGTTTAACATCCCTTCCTCCAGAAAACAAAGCAAAATCTCAGATCTGTACCCTTTGCTGATATCAGTAATGTAAATGTTCCTACTATCGCTCATTTCAAGCTGCCAACACAGACCTGGGTTGAAATGCCCCAGTCAGCTCTCTTGATGCAAACTGCGCTAACTCCAGCACATCACTGTGATTATCAGAATGCTTTCAGTTATTCATGCCTTTACTACTTGAGTATACATCCTTAAAACCCCAAAGTTTAATTGAGTCCTCTTTTCTTTATATAATTGGAATAATGTAGGGTTTCTTTTGATCAATATTTTGTGTATGTATTTCACCAGTGTTGTCTAGAGTAATTCTAGGGTGACCATTTTCATGGATGTGCAATTATATCTCAGTTCACTTGGACATTTAGATCATTTCCAGTTTAAGTATATTAAAAATGATTGTGAACATTCTCTTGGGGCTGTACTTCTGACTGGTGTGTCTAGATAGTAGGATAAGTGCATCTTAAACTTCCATGGATTTTGCAAAAGTTTTTTTCTAAAATAGTTTACCAAATTATATTCCCTTCCACTGTATATGGCATTTTGCTTTGCTCTGTATTATCGGCTATTATTGTCAGTCTAATTTTTTAGTGAAAACTTAACATTTGTTTGACTATCAAATGGAATTGTAGACAATTGACATCTTTAATTTTTGTATTCTTGTAGTTATTTTAATATTGCTTTGCAAAAAAGGTAAGTTTTTTAAAAACTCAAGAAAAGAATAAAAAGATGGTGATTTCTATCTATTGAACACCAACTGTGTGCTGACATTTATTTTTACAACTCTGTCATTTTTGTTAGAAATACTTTTTGTGAGATATGATTGACGTACAAAGACCTGCATGCGTTTGATACATACAGCTTGACAGGTTTGTAGATAAGTATATACCCATGAAACCAACACCACAATTGATGTCATCAACACCCTCCACCTCCAAACGTTTCTTCCCTCCCTCTTTATATTTTTATGATAAGAATACTTAACCTAAGAGGGGTGCCTGGGTGGCTCTGTTGGTTGAGCGGCCGACTCCTCGTTTTGGCTCTGGTCATGATCTCATAGTTCATGAGTCTGAGCCCCTCATGTCAGTGCATGGGGCTCTGCACTGACACTGGGGAACCTGCTTAAGGTTCTCTCTCTCTCCATCTCTCTCTGTTCCTCTTGTACTCTCTTTCAAAATAAATAAACAAAACTAATAAGAATATTTAACATAAGATCTATTCTCCTAAGACATATTTAAGTATACAATACAGTATTATTAACTATGGGCATGCCGGTATACAGTAGATCTTTAGGACTTGTTCATCTTGCTTAATGGCGAATTCATACCCTTTGTCAGATTTAGTATTAGTCTTTTTTTTATATATATAATATTTTTTATTTATTTCTAGGAGAGAGAGAGACAGCGTGAGCAGGGGAGGGTCAGAGAGAGAGGGAGACACAGGCTCTGAAACAGGCTCCAGGCTCTGAGCTGGCAGTCAGCACAGAGCCCGATGCGGGGCTCGAACCCACGAACCGTGAGATCATGACCTAAGCGAAAGTCGGACGCTTAACCGACTAAGCCACCCAGGCGCCCCAGTATTAGTCTTAATAGAGAGTGTATTCATTGCATTTTAAAGTCCAATGCCTAATTCTTAATTAACATATTTCCTATCTCTCTCTCTCTCTTCTTCTCTCTTTTTTGCCATTGAATTTTCTTTGCTTTTGAACTGCCTTTTCCTCTCTTCCATGCTCCTTCTGGGTTGTTGTTTTACTTATTGGTTTTTGGAGATATTTTCCCATAATTGAGATATGAGCCCTTTGCCAGTTATGTAAATTGCTGGCCTTTTAAATGTGACTTTTCATTAATATGCATTCTTAAGTTTCCCTTTATGAATCTGTGTGTGTGTGTGTGTGTGTGTGTGTGTGTGTTTAAAGAGATCTATTCCCAATCAAAGCAGAAAAACGCAGAGTGGAAACTGGAAATTGCTATTGGAGACTGAAGGAAGGATGACCTGTCTTATGTGCAGTAGAACATTGGGAAAGAATGTAGAATATACCTAACTGACCGGTGGCTACTGTGCATGAAATTTCTAGCAGAATGTTGAAAAAGTGTCAATGGTCTTCTTTTAGCTGCTTATAATATATATGGGAAGGTGGGGGTTGCCTGGGTGGCTCAGTCGGTGAAGCGTCCGACTTCAGCTCAGGTCATGATCTTGCAGTGAGTTCAAGCCCTGCGTTGGACTCTGTGCTGACAGCTCAGAGCCTGGAGCCTGCTTCAGATTCTGTGTCTCCCTCTCTCTCTGCCCCTCTCCTGCTCATGCTCTGTCTCAGAAATACATAAACATTAAAAAAAAATAAAAAAAACAAATAAATATGGGAAGGTGAAGTAAGGTAGGAACTACTTAGTTTTCAAGCAGAATTAAAGAACATATATAAGGCCCTGAAAGTTTCTCTGGCTGGCAGAACATGCTCAAACTAACCAACAGACTCAGGGTAAAGATCAAATCCAAAGTTTAATTCTGAGAGCCTTTGTTGAGACCTCAGAAAGATTTATTTTTGTATTTAATTTTAATTTTTAAAATATAATTTATTGTCAAATTGGTTTCCATACAACACCCAGTGCTCGTCCCAGCAAATGCCCTTCTCCGTGCCCATTCCCCCTTTTCCCCTCTCCCCCACCCCCATCAACCCTCAGTTTGTTTTCAGCATTTAAGAGTCTCTTATGGTTTGCCTCCCTCCCTCTCTGTAACTTTTTTCCCCTTTCCCTCCCCTATGGTTAAGTTTCTCAAGATCCACATATGAGTGAAAACATATGGTATTTGTCTTTCTCTGCCTTATTTCATTTAGCATGACACCCTCCAGTTCATCCATGCTGTTGCAATGGCAGGATTTCATTCTTTCTCATCGCCATGTAGTGTTCCATCGTATATACAAACCACATCTTCTTGATCCATTGGTCCGTTGACATTTAGGCTCTTTCCATAATTTGAGAATTGCTGAGAGCGCTGCTGTGAACATTGGGGTCCATGTGCCCCTAGGCATCAGCACTCCTGTGTCCCTCGGGTAAATTCCTACCAGCGCTATTGTTGGGTCATAGACTTCATTCTATTTTTAATTTTTGAGGAACCTCCACACTCTTTTCCAGAAGGGCTGCACCAGTTTACATTCCCACCAACAGTGCAAGAGAGTTCCCGTTTCTCCACATCCTCACCAACATCTAATCATCTCCTTATTTGTTCATTTTAGCCACTCTGACCGGTGTGAGGTGGTATCTCAGGGTGGTTTTAATTTGTATTTCCCTGATGATGAGGGATGTTAAGCATCATTTCATGTGTCTGTTGACCATCTGGATGTCTTCTTTGGAGAAGTGTCTGTTCATCTCTTCTGCCCATTTCTTCACTGGATTATTTGTTTTTTTTGGTGTGGAGTTTGGGGAGTTCTTTATAGGTTTTGGATATTAGCCCTTTATCCGATAAGTTTTCCCATTCCATTGGGTGCCTGTTAGTTTTATTGATTGTTTCCTTTGCAGTGCAGAAGCTTTTTATCTTAATGAGGTCCCAATAGTTCATTTCTGTTTTTAATTCCCTTGCCTTTGGAGATGTGTCAAATAAGAAATTGCTGCTGCTGAGGTCAAAGAGGTTGTTTCCTGCTTTCTCCTCTAGGGTTTGATGGTTTCCTGTCTCACATTCAGGTCCTTCATCCATTTTGGGTTTATTTTTGTGTATGGTGTGAGAAAATGATCTAGTTTCATTCTTCTGCATGTTGCTGTCCAGTTCTCCCAGCACCATCTATTGATGAGGCTGTCTTTTTTTCCATTGGATACTCTTTTCCACTTTGTCAAAGATTAGTTGGCCATACATTTGTGGGTCCAATTCTGAGTTCCCTATTCTATTTCATTGGTCTATGTGTCTGTTTTTGTGCCAACACCATACTGTCTTGAGGATTACAGCTTTGTAGTAGAGGCTAAAGTGTGGGATTGTGATGCCTCCTGTTTTGATTTTCTTCAATATTACTTTGGCTAGTTGGGGTCTTTTGTGGTTCCATACAAATTTTAGCATTGTTTGTCCTAGCTTTGAGAAGAATGCTAGTGCAATTTTGATTGGGATTGCATTGAATGTGTAGATTGCTTTGGGTAGTATTGACATTTTAACAGTATTTATTCTTCCAATTCATGAGCAAGACCTCAGAACGATTTGAAGGATTGTCTCTCAATTAGATGAAATGCCTCTAGAAAATCTCAAGGTATTTATAACATGGAATCCTGATACACCCAAACTGGAAAGAACTTATCTCATAAAATGGCTGAAGGACAGATTATTGGGGCATTAAGTGACCCCAGTAAGATTTCTAAAATAACCCACAAAGTTTTTAAGAGAATTATATTGGCAAAGGACCACCAGCTTGAACTAAAAGTGATAAAGGCATTTCAAAACTTTTTTGTAGGTAGCAAGGAACATAGTAGATGGAGACAAAATTTTGGTTTAAAAAAAAAAAAAACAAGAAAGGACGTTCAGGACGTCCTTCTAATGAGCAGAAGTAGGCCATAATCAAAGATCATTTCCTGACCTGGGAGTATGGATATTAGGGGCAAGTTCCTAGCATATTTCAAAAGATTAGTTATGATGAGTTATTTTCCATTATGCTCCATTTTGTATTTCTTGTTGTTGTTTTTTAAGATTTTTTAATTTTATTATTTATTTTTCAGAGAGAGAGAGAGGAGGATGAGGGGTAGAGAGAGAGAGGGAGACACAGATTCCGAAGCAGGCTCGAGACTCTGAGCTGTCAGCACAGAGTCTGATGCGGGGCTCAAACATATGAACCATGAGATCATGACCTGAGCTGAAGTCAGACACTTAACTTACAGAGCCACCCAGGTACCCCTATTATTCCCCATTTTGAATGGAAATGTATTGTGTTATTTGGGTGCATAAGAAACAGGTACCATTTTAGTTAACACCTCTCTGGAACAAGAGGTTCTGCAATTATGGACATTTTATTTCTATCTGGACTTAATTTAGATCCCATCCTGCACTTCAAGATTGAGCCTGAGCCTGAGAGGTTCTTGGAAGTCCTGGGTATTAGCATATTTTGCATGTAAGTGGGATAGAAGTAATTTTTGGCTAAAACGACCCCTGTGTTAGACACTTTACTGCCTACAAATACCTGCCCTCTGAGTCTCCAGCCCATTTGCAATGTGACCTTGCTGCTTTTCCATCCTGGAATCATTTCTTTGTCCATAACCTTAACTTTGAGTTGGGTCATGTGACATGATTTGACCAATGAGCTATCCGTGTTTGACACAGATGCAGGTGCATCAGGGCTTGTCCACTTACAAACCAGCTGCTGCAGAACAGAGTATATGCTGCCTTGTTGGTGAAGACATGTGGGGAAGAAGTAAAGTACTGGGGAATGAGGGAGCTGCTGGAGAAAGACGAATGTCTCTTGCAAATAGTTATCATTAAATGGCAAATGTTTAATGAGGGGGATGCCAGCTTTCCTGCTCAACATAGACTGTGAGAAACCTCAGAAGACGCTCCGTGGAACAAAATAGTCACCCAGTAATACTCATCCGACCCAAGACAAATAATGCATTATCATTGTTTTTAGTCACCAGTTTTGGGTTCTTCTGTTACACAGCAATAGCTACTAATACACATGCCATTTCTGAAGTTAAGATGATTCAAGATTATTGACTAATAATTCTCATGAATCAAATTGGGTTTTAATTCAAAACATCCTTTCAAAGGAATGTTTGGCGCTCAAGAAGATTATTCTGAAGTTCATCTGAAAGAATAGACAAGAGAGAATATCCATTTGTGCGAAGTAGGAAGTGAAAATAATGTGCCGATGTTCTTTTTGATCATATTTACAAAGCTGTACTTATGTACTAAAATGCATAAAACATGAAAAAAATTTCCATTTCAGAAATGCAACATAAATGATATTGGACATTAAACAATTCATTCCTCAAATATATCCTGAACATCTACTGTAATATAATTAAAATTATGTTAAAATCCTTTTTAATATAGGATTAAAATTTTGGTTTAAAATTTCAGCTGCATCCTTCCAGCAGAAGAATCTTTAAAGCTTATAAAACAATTACTTACCAGGAATTTTTGCCTGTGCTAGAAGTATAATGTGGAAGAAGCAAACAAAATGGCCTTCCTTCAAGTAGCTTTTTTTTCTTTTTTTAATGGATTTTGAGAGAACACTAAACCCAGGGTGAATATTTATATCACAGTACAGAAACAAAACTTTGGATTCCTTACATATATATTATTAAAATTGATCCAACAAAATATAAGCATGCTAAAAGGAAATTGAAAATGCCAATGATGTCAGTGACAAAGTAAAATTTCAAGATTTAAAAACCAGGAAAAAACATTAATAAAAATAGTGCAAATGGAGACTTTCATGTATTTTTTTCTATTGAATTGGCCATTATTATAAAGAATAATACAAATCATATGTAACTTTTTTAATACAAAAAATTTTAAATATATTTTAAAAATATACTTAATTTTATTTTTATTTATATTTATTTCTTCTTGAGAGAGAGGGAGAGAGAGAGAAACAGAATGTGAATGGGGAAGTGGCAGAGAGGGAGACACAGAATCTGAAGCAGGCTCCAGGCTCTGAGCTGTCAGCTTGGAGCCCAGTATGGGGCTCAAACTCACAAAAGGGGAGATCACGACCTGAGCTGAAGTTGGATGCTCAACTGACTGAGCCCCCCAGGTGCCCCAATACAAAATTTTTTAAATCATAGCAGAAAGGTGACTTTTAGGTCAACTCTGAGTCCTTTTTACCAAAAGTAGAACAATGGTAAAAATTATATAAAGGAATATTGGGACCTCCAGCCCATAAAAGCTAAGTCATAATATTCTGTCTGCATTTTTAGGATAGGTGAACAGAGATAGCTCTGAGCTACACTATGAAACTTAACTGGAATTCATGTATAGCCACTGATATTCTTTTTTTCACTGTTCATTATCCTGGTAGTTATAGTATTGACTGAAAGCTTAGTTTAATTTGTATCAATTATCCAAAGACCATTTCAATATACTGTTCTTTGCCTTCTTGATGAAAGCTTGCCTGAGAATGTTTTCAGTATGGTTCTGCCTGTGAACTTCATCTGTGAAGCCCATTGAAGTTGTTGTGAACTGAGTGTCAAGTGGATCCTGCTGATTTGATGAGGGCTCTTGGTTCTCTCTGCAAATGATATTTTTTCTGAAGTTTCTAATAAGTATTAACTTCTCCTCCTCAGAGTAACTGTTTTTCAGAATTTAATGGATACTGTAAAAATAAGTCAATATCTTAGTAGACATATTTGGAATAATGAATTACATTTTTCTCTATTCACAGGTATGAGTAAACCTTCAAAAAACTCTGGTTTGCAGGGCAACTGGGTGGTTTAGTTGGTTAAGTGGCTGACCCTTGATTTTGGCTCAGGTCATGATCTCACGTTTCATGACTTTGAGCCCCATGTTGGGCTCTGCGCTGACAGCATGGAGCCTGCTTGGAATTCTCTCTCCTTCTGCCCCTGTCCTGCTCATGCTCTCTCTCTCTCTCCAAATAAATAAATAAACTTTAAAAAAACCCTCTGGTTTGCCTAATTCCAGAAAGAAAGGAGAGTCAATAAAACTAACAATTTGTTATTATTAACTATAGTAATAATAATAATAATAATAATAATATATGTAAGGCCTAAATAAGAATAATTATTATTATCCATCTCAATCCTTTCACCAGTATTTCTTATTTAGGCCTTACAGTAAACTTGAAGAAAGTAGCGATATTTTATAGATATGGAAATTAAGACTCAGACTAGTGAAATCACTTATCCCAAGTCACTCAGCAAATGATAAATGGAGAATTTTATCTGATCTCAAAGCCAGTATTCCTTTGAATTTTCCATGGCATTTAAGGTAGTTTAGTTTGAGTGGTATTAGTTGGAATCACTCAGGTAACTCGTTAGGAGGCAGGGTATAGCATTCAAGAATTCTAGACAGAGAGCCAGACTCTTAAGAACTAGATAAGTTTTAGTCACAACCTAGCACGATTAGCCCAGATGCATCTGTATTGAAGCTACTGAGTAAAAGTAGACATAAAAGTGAAATTCAGTCTAACAGAAGCAGGTAAGTTAACACCTTTAAGTACAATTAGGTCTAGGCCAATTTAGCTGTGTTTCTACTAGGAAAACACTGGATATACTCGACAGAAGAATTGTTTACAAATAGAAATAGACTTGGCTTAGTGATCCAGTCTTGGGCCAGGGTCATTATGGTTCACAAGGCACCTGTCCCAAATGGATAGTGTGTGTGTGCGTGTGTGTGTGTGTGTGTGTGTGTTTAATTGTAGGGCTAGCAAAGTACCACACAGGTAGTGCCTTAAAGCAACCTCCATTAGCTATCTCACAGTGTGTGTGTGGGTAGAGAGTCCAGGCACACCGGACGTCAGGTGTCACCAGGCTATAGTCACAGTAGCAGCAGGGCCATGTTCTCATCTGGATGTTTAACTGGAGAAGTAGCAACTTCCAAACTCATTCATGCTGCCCCAGAATTTTCCTTAACATTGTAGGACTGAGAGCTTTACTTCCCTCCCCCCCCCAATATTTATTTATTTATTTTTGAGGGGCTAGGGGCAGAGAGAGAGAGAGAGGGAGAGAATATTCCAAGCAAGCTTTTACATGGTCATCACAGAGGTCAATTCAGGGCTCATACTGCCAACCCGTGAGATCATGACCTGAGCTGAGACCAAGAGTGAGGTGCATAATTGACAGAGCCACCCAGGTGCTCCCTGAGAGCCTTACTTCTTTTGCTGGCTGTTGGCCTGTGCCATATTCTGCTCCTAGAGGAGCTTCACAGTTCCTTGCCCTATGGCCTCACCATGGCAACTTACAACATGATAACTTGCTTTATCATTGACAGCAGATGTGTAACAACAAGTCTACTGGCAAGGCAGAGTCTTATATAACTTACCGTAATTACAGAAGTGACAACCCATCACCTTTGCCATATCCTATTAGTTAAAAACAAGTAATATATCCCATATACAGACAAGGAGAGAGGATTACAATATTGAAGGAAAAGTGTGAGGCAGGGATCATGGAAGCCATATTTCTTTGTCTACCACAGATGGTGAAACAGACTGATTTCCATCTGTGTAGGGCCATGGTAGAAATGACGAATCAGGTTCTTAATACGTTTGATAATATGTGTTGAATAGAAAGTGGCCACTACCACCTTTTTGATATATTTTTAAAACTTTGGGTTCAGAGACAGTATAATTTTTTCTTTCCTTTTTTACTGGCCACATGTTGGAGGTCTCAAGGGTTAATTACCAATTCATGCCAAAGACACCTTCTATTTTCTGTTAATGGATATTCTACTGATGTAAAATGATGTAAGGACAGAAAAAAACAAAGATCTTTCTACAAAAATATGGATTATTTTCTGACAACTTTTCATAGTACTTGAGCTTTTTTAGCCATGATGTATGTTTTTTCTTTTCTTTGAAAAACTGTGTAAATACTTCCAAATGATGCAGAAACTACCAAAAGGATTTTTTTTTCACAAATAACATCATAGAACAGAATATAGAGTAACTACTACTAAAATGTTTTTAATTAGAAGAATATATTCCAAGTGTCTGTTTGCCTTTCTTTAGAAAAATATGTAAGTCTAAGTAAAAGGAGCCTAAGCAGGTATATGTCCTCTCTTAAGCTCTGTATTGCATATTTTCCATTTTTCTTTCCATATTTACTCTTAACTTTGTTCTGTCCTTAGGATGACATTCAGTTACATAAAAGTCTTCTAGGAAGATGGAGTGGGTATACTTTTTCCTATTCACCCTGCTAAGTGCAACTAAAATTCCTGGACATTATATGTGAAACAAATGTAAAAAGAATCTGAAATGTGGAAAAAGGAAGACAGATTGGCTAATAATCTTGTGCCAGAACAAAAGGCAAGGGAATAAGTTCCATGGTCTTCCTTTTACCTTATATATCCCAGATGTACAGCCAATATTTCTGTTAGGAAAAAGAAAATAGAAAAAAAAATCTTTGGGGATAAGACCAGGCAAAGAATTTTTAGTGGGACAAAACGTGTACTTTCTAAAGTGAAAAAAAAAAAAAGAAATTGGATTTGCAAAAATTAAAAACTTTTGTTTTGTGAAATCTCTTGTTAAGAGAAAAAAGGCAAGGTACTGTGGAACATATTTGTTGAGTGAGAGAAATTACAAATTGACAAAAGACTAGTAACTAGAACACATGAAGAACTGTTAAAACTCAACAGTAAAGAACTACAGACCCGTTAGAAGATGGACAAGAGACTCGAGTAGACTTTTCTCTGAAGAGGGGGTACAGATAACCATATGTGAATATGTTCAACTTCATTGGTCATTATGGTAGCGCAGATAATTATCCTAGCACTACACACATTGGAATAAAATGTTTAAAATAACGTAAAATAAAACACCAAATGCTGGCAAGGATGTGGAGATACTGTATCGTTCTTCATTGGTTGTGGGATGTAACTGGTATAGCCATTGTAGAAAAAAGTCTAGCAGTTGCTAAAAAATGCCACATTTTAAACTATCATACAACTCAACAACTGCACCCTTGGCATTTATTCCAGAGAAATGAGCACTTACATTCACATAAAAGCCTGTACACAAATGTTCATAATAGTTTCATTTATAATAACATAACACTAAGAAAACACAGACATCCTTCAATGGATGATTGGTTAAACAGGTTGTAATAATCGCCTAACATGGAATACTCAGTAATAAAAAGAAATGGGTTATTGTTGCATGCAATGACCTAAATGAGTCTCCAGAGGGTAGTGCAGAGTGAAAAAGCCAAACCCCAGTGTTTAGGTACAGTATGATTCCATTTATATTTCAGTCTTTAAATAACAAAATTACAGAACTAGAGAATGGAGGAGTGGTTGCCAGAGTTCATTCCCTGGCCTGGGTGAGAGGGACATGGGTACAGAGTATAAAACAGCAGCATTAGGGACCTTTGTGGTGATGGAAGTGTTCTACATCTTGAGTGTCAATATAACATATTGTTTTTAAAATTTACAAATTTACTGTTTTGCAAAATTTTTACCATTGGGGAAACCGGGTAAAAGGGTACATGGTATCTCTCTGCACTATTTCTCACAACTGCATATGAATCTAGAATTATCTTAAGATTATAAAAGGGATCATTTTTTTTTTATCTTCTAGCTTCTTATTAGTTCAGCTAATGGGGAACCGAGGAAGATGATAACAGCGGGGAGAATTCAGAGGAAGTCCTGTTTAGTTCCCTCGGTGCTCCGCACACTCCCATCAGCTTGCAGTCCTGGCAAGAAAGTCTTCTTTCCTTGATGCTCTCTAGCTGGTCTTGTGTTCCCACTTCAGTCCTTCATCTGTTTTGGTTGACCTTGGGTAGCACCTCTCTTTTCACCAGCCTTTGGATACTAGTGCAGTTTTCTATGTACTGCCCACTACTTAGTAAATAAATTGTCTATTAAACCCTCCTTATCTTAATCTGAGAGAGCCATCTGTTTTCTGCTGGTGTATATGCTGACTTGTACAGACTCTAGGTTGTGGAATGTGGGGAGTTGTGTGGGATCAGTCCCTGCACGTATGTGTATATGTATCACATGGAGGATCAAGTCATGGCTGCCATGAGTTGTCCATTACTCCAGAAAGAGAAGGAAATCCACAGGTGAATGAGTAGGTAATTTTATATAGTGACATGAAGAAAACCCAACACTGTGATGAAACAGGGAACAATAGTAGACATGGTCTGCTTTAGATACTATGATCTCTGTTCACTTCTCTGAGCAGGTGGGATCTGAGCCGAGCTTTGAATTATGTAAAGAATCCATCTGTGCCAAGATCCCGGTGTTTGGGGGATGGAAAGGGAATCTGGAGTGTTTGAGCACAGGAAGGTCAAGGTCACCCCAACATACTGACTAAGGAGCCTGGACGTAGGAACTGAGATCCAAGAGTTAGGCAGAGTCCCCATAGGTGTTTTGTAGCAATTTGTAACACAACTTGGATTTTATTCGATTTGAAATGGACCATGATTAGTGTTTCCTTCACTACCCATTCATTTAGACCATTATAAGCAAGGTTTTACAATGAGGAAGAGGGATTTTAGGAAGAAATACAGGCTCTAGAACTCCAGAAGCTTGAACTTCATTGAAAGAGAGAAGATGAATATACAAACAGCTACAATAGAAAGCTCTAGCTAATTTACATAATGATCGATTTCCTTTTAAAAATCGCAAGCCTTTGGGATTATCCAACTTGTCTGTCACTTCCACATTCCAGCCTAGTAACAGCTACTCTGGTAAGAAGAAAAACAAAAAAGGCAGACAAAGCAAAATACTCTTGATAAACACCTTTAGTTATTTAAAAGTTTTTAATGTTTTTTGTATTTTTAATAAAGTTGAATCATTTTGGAGGCCAAAATGAAAGGTAAGTTAATGGTGCCACTATTCCTCCCCTTCTCTTGTGGACAACGTTTCTTTTCTAGTATAATCAGGGCAAGAGATATTCTATGCCACTGCAGGGATTGGTGCAGATTTTTATTTTTTATTTTTAAAATTATTTTTATTATTTATTTATTTTTGAGAGAGAGCGAGAGAGACAGAGCATGAGCAGGAGAGGGGCAGAAAGAGAGGGAGACACAGAATCTGAAGCAGGCTCCAGGTTCCGAGCTGTCAGCACAGAGCCTGACGTGGGGCTTGAACCCACAAACCATGAGTTTATGACCTGAGCCAAACTTGGACCCTCAACCAACTGAGCCACCCAGACGCTCTCAGATTTATTGATATTTCAGGTAGCATTTTCTCAAGTTTCAGTCCTTAAATTGGATACACCGAACTTTTCTGAAGATTCTAAATTAAAGGGAAAAAATAAAGGTCTGAACAAACTCTTGGCCTTATATTTGTGAAGTCTTACTTTATTGGTCAGTATGTATACATGGGAAGGTTGGTAAAAGTTTAATTAAATTTACCAGGTGACTTGAAAGTGCTCACATTTAGAAAATAGGATTTTAGCAAATGAACTGACAAATAGCAATTCAAGTCAAGTATTTGAGATCAGCATACTTTCCTGAAGCTGCCCATAGCCTTTCTACGTACTGGTCTCTTACCTGAAATGGCCTTTCTCTGCAAGGCTTCACATAACTCAGGAAATACATTTACATAGAAAACCATGTTGAATCCTGGGGCACCCTTCCCGTCGTCCTTGAGCCCAGTGAGCCTGTGGCCCTGAACCCCTATCTGTCCCCATTGTTTTCCTTGGTTTCTTCAACTCTCAGCTTAAATATTAATTCTTCAAGGAAGCCTGTCCCAACCCCCAGGTTAAGGTTAGACTTTCACCCCAAGTTAGGTTAAATATCTGTAGCATTTTCCTAGCAACCAATACTTCCGTAACATTTATCAAAGTGATAATTAAATGATAATGCTTGTTTTTGAATTGCTTCAATAATTATTCCCTTTTCTGGGAATAGAAGGAGGGTTTAATCATTCACGATCTCATAATCCATGTGTGAGAAACTGGACTTTTCCTAAGGACAAAAGAAGCTAATAAAAAAAATTGGTACAAGAGAGAAATGATCAAATTCCTATCCACAATATATAACTTAGCTTGAGTTTGGGGAATGGAAAGGAAAGGAAGCGGGAGGGAGGTAATCAGAGGCAGAGAGGCCAGATAGGAAGTCTGCAGATATGACTGTGTCCTGGCATAGCTGTGGCGAAGATGGGAAGAAGGAGACAGACTACGATCATAAACGGAAAGACTTGGGAAGGAGGAAGTCCTGCTTTAGGAGAGACTGAGTCTCATTTGGCCATCAGATCTGTGGGTTTGAAGCCACAGTGGGCTGTCAAAGGTGGAGACGTAGACTGGGCATTTGGCAGAGACTGTTAGTGGTCCTTAAAATGTATGTTTTCTCAGGTTCCCTTGCAGTGAAACTGGGATCATGTAACCAGGTTCTCGCTAATGGGGAAGTAATGATGAAAGCCATTGCCAGCCTGAACTGCAGCGCTCTCAACAATAGCTAAAACATGGAAAGAGCCTAAGTATCCATCAACGGACGAATGGATCAAGAAGATGTGGTTTATCTATACGATGGAACACTACATGGCAATGAGAAACAATGAAATCTGGCCATGTGTAGCAACATGGATGGACCTTGAGGGTGTTATGCTGAGCAAAATAAGTCAGGCAGAGAAGGACAGATACCATATGTTTGCACATATAGGAAGATTAGGAGGAACTTAACTGGGGACCATGAGGGAGAAGAAGGAGGGAAATGGTGGGGGAAAGGGAGAGAGGCAAACCATGAGAGACTCTTGAATGCTGAGAACAAACTGAGGACTGATGGATGTGGGGAGGAGAGGGGGGAGATGGGCATGGAGGAGGGCACTTGTGGGGATGAGCACTGGGTGTTATATGGAAACCAATTTGACAATAAACTATTTGTAAAAAAAAAAAAAAGAAAGAAAGAAAAAAGAAAGCCATTGCCAGCCTGACTCTTAAAAACACCTTCAGACTCTTCAGTAACTCTCCTCCACAGCAACCCTGGGGGCCATGTGCTCCTAGTGCTGTAGTTATAAGATGGAGGAAGTCATGCGGACAGACATCAGGCTTTGGAAGAACAACAGATAACCTTGCATTAAGCATGTTGTGGCTAGTACTGCTTCCACGAATACAGGAGTCCTTCCCATACATGGGAAGAGATGAGACCATTCAGGGAACTTGTGTAGAGAAAGAAGAACCTGAGTAACCTCAATATGAAAAGAAAGCAATCATTCTGCCATCAAGATATGCTCAACTTACCCTTCCTACTTTAGAATTTCTTCCTTTGTCCTTGATGAGACCTTGGGAACCGTTGCCCTGAACTCAGGAGATGCATTCAGATTCTGGTGTTTTTTCACTCAAGTAGCCCAGCCATCTCCCGCCAGCCCCATTCAGTCATCTTCTGGTGTCACCATTGTAAAGGACTTATCACCCAGCATCCCTCCAAGACATGTTATTTGGACACAAAACATGACAGTGTAAACTTTGCTCACTCCACGACCAAGCTTTTGTCTTCCTTTCTCTACCAGACACTCCAGCCAAAATTTTTTTTCACCATTTACTACACTCCTAATTTTCCATCTATTTCTGACCCTGAACAACCAGTATCCTATGTATGGTGTATATTCTCTAATTATTTTATTAGTGTGTGCATTTCAAGATTCAAGAAGACAGGCTCATATTTGTATAGCTGATCTCTTTTTATGCTGCTTAGCACAAAGTATGAAATACAGTCGTCACTCAGTGATTATTGACTGAGTGAATAAATGAAGATAAAGTGACTGAGTTAGTGTCAGGGCTTTCTCATTCATGCTCATAAATTCCGTTTCTTTCCAGAGTTGTCGAAATTGTTCTGGATATTCAGCTGGTGTCTTTGTGTCTATTGAGCAACACTGTCTCCCTCTAAGCAATTGTTGATTTCCACCATATTTGTTGAGCATCCACTGGGTGTGACTGTATTGGCCACTGTTGGAAGTGTCTGTCTCCTGCAGGGCATCACTGGCCTCTTTGCTGGCAGCCTCTGCTAATGTACCGGTGCTCTGCTAGGCACTGCCCTTAAATCTCAAAACTCTGGGAAGGCTCAGGGGAAGAGGGAAGGCAGGGGGAGATCTCCCTTTCTCCCTTCTACTCAACTCCATTATAGAAGGACATGAAAGCAAGAGAACTATCCAATGAACTATCTGCCAGACTTTCTTTGAAGCTTCCTACTTTCCACAGGATCTAGGTGTTAGTTTGCTGGGGGCGAGAAGACAGACTTGAGAGATATCACTCCTAACTCAAGCTTCTCCCTCTTTTGTAAACTATTCAATCTGGGGCCCACTGATTATGCCTTTTTACTTCTGTAGGGATGAATTTCTCCTGGGAGGGTTTGCAGACTCCCTACTTCCCAACATATTTGAATCTTAAAATCTGTGACCCCTGTTATACTTGAACCAAATTAGATATTTTATTTTTTATATTTTAGAGAAATAGAACATGGCAAGTGGGGGAGAGAGGAAGAGGGAGAGAAAGACAGAATCTTTTTTCTCTTTACGTTTACTTATTTATTTTGAGAAAGAGCTAGAAGAACGAGCAAGGGTGAGGGGCAGAGAGAAAGAGAGACAGAGGATCCCAAGCAGGATCTGCATGTTCAACGTGGAGCCTGATGTGGGGCTTGAACTCGTGAAACCATGAAATCATGACCTGAGCCAAAGCCAAGACTCAGATGCTTAACCCAAGGAGCCACCCAGCTGTCCAAGAAAGAAAGAAAATCTCAAGCAGATTCCATACATAGCACGGAGCCTGACATGGGGTTTAAATCCCATGACCCTGGGATCATGACCTGAGCCGAAATCAAGAGTCAGATGCTCAACGAACTGAGCCACCCAAGTGGCCCCCAAATTAAATATTTTAATCAAGTATACTGTGGTGCAGTTCTAAAGATGTGGAGACTTGACCAGCTGCATCAGCATCTCCTGAGAACTTACTAGAAATGCAAATTCTTAGACTCTACCCAAGGAAGACATGCAGAATCTGAGTTTTAAGAAGCCATCCAGGTGATCCTGAAACATGCTACTGCTTGAAAACAACTGTAGTTGTGCTTAATGTTCCTAAATATTCTTTTCCCTCCATGTAAAATGAAAAATGCAAGGATTAAATTAAATACAGCACAGAGCAGTGCAATTAGCCTGGAGTAATACTGCTCGATATTTTGTGGCAAAAGAAAAAAAATCCCAGAGAAAAAAACACACCATGTGTCTACGCCACAGCCTTTGGTAGCAAATAGAACTGACTCCCTTGTGCTGTCTGTCTGGAGGAGAGAGCCACATAGAGGAGCCAAAATTCATCCAACAGGAAACTAGCTACACATTTATTCTTGTATGGGCTAATCATAGCACCAAAGACCAAAGTAACATTTTGGTAAGGTAGAGGATTAAAAGAATACGTAATTATTTCGCATAAAAGTACAGGAAAGTAGATATTAAAGGGCTTTAAAGGGACAAATCTCAGCACGTTGCACTTTTATATA
This sequence comes from Hyaena hyaena, assembly GCF_003009895.1. NCBI lineage: Eukaryota > Metazoa > Chordata > Mammalia > Carnivora > Hyaenidae > Hyaena > Hyaena hyaena. The sequence goes on along the minus strand of NW_024082801.1, from coordinate 64,252 downwards.
TGAAAGTGACAGAGAGGCAGGTATAGAGCGGGGAAGGCAATGATCCATAAGGCTGGTACTTTGATTAGAGGAAGGGTTACTGGAATCTAGTTAGGCATCCATTCTTTTCTCTTTCAATTTCATCCTTAAAAGTTGTACAGATCAGGCCAGCCCTGTTCACTAGTTCCCAACTACAAAGAGTTGCAAGATGGCATCTCAAGACAGCCCATCTTTTTCAATCATTTTGAAGGAAACTTCAGTAAAAAAGCAGATGTGTGAGCAGGTACATTTTAATGCCCAGTTAACAAAAGAAACCATCTTCACTATGCATGGCCATTAAAAAAATATATAATATCAGTGTGAGAGGGGATGTTAAGCATGGCTGCATATGTGAGTGTCACTGACTGGTAAAAATAAATTGAACACGAAAACACTAATGCTTTGCAAAACTGGAACAAAAATGAGCAAAGAATACAAATTGCTGGAGATAATGGTTGCCATGGCAATTGTTTGTCTAGAACCCAAACTGTGATAACTCAGGTAAGGGTAATTGAAAATAAAAGCCCTTTGTAGACCTTCCCCACTATGATTTTTTTTCCTGATGCAGGCTTAGTTAGTATGGCTAAATATTCCTTCCTGGTCTCATAGAAGCCCTAGCAAAATTGTAATTTGTGAAACTAGGGAGAGGGCCATTTGCCTAAGTCCCACTCAAAGCAGCGGGCTGTTTTTGAAATCATCGCTGTTTGCTAAGCACACTAAACATTTCAAGTTGGGGTGGTGGGGATTGGCATGATTGTTCTGATACCCCACACTCCGCCACAATAAGTGGTTTTGTTTTATTACAGGTACACAGTGGTGGGGTTGTTTGGACCAGGGTCGCAAAATGCTGGATCAGAAGAGGTGGTAGCTTGGTTTTCTAACCTGTGAGTGGCAGTCCATAGTTATTTCTCCCCTGTAATTACACGTCTGATTGAGAGGGAAGTAATGCTTGCTGCATCATTGAAAAGAAATGTACTTGTTAGTAGAAAGGCAAGAATAACCTAGTTTGCATGTGTCCGTGTCTCTCAAACCTGCTCTTACTGAATCAGTGTTTTGGGTTTTATTTTCTTTCCATACTCAAATTACTCTTACTCTAGACTTTTCAAGTCCAACTTTTTCACCTTTCATATGTCATTCTTTGGATCAGCTTCTGGTATGAAAATTACTATTGGAGAAGAAAGCAAAAGAAAAGAAAGGAATCATATGGGAAGAGAAAGAGATTTTTAGAGCAGAAGAGAAGAGAAGTGTTGAAATTCACTTTTCCTCTCTCCTAAATTCTGTAACCATGTTTTAGGATCTTTTCATCTTGCCTGGTTGGTTGGTGAGAAATGTAATATTTGCATTTCAAGGTAGACAAAGGCTTTCACTGATGGCCAGTAACCAGGGAAACTTAATGAGAAGCTACAGTGGTTGGATTTGTAACAACTTGTTTTCTGGGGTGGCCAGACAGCAGAAGGCCTTTGTGCACACACAGACACAGAAAACACTGCTTGTTAGGTACCACATCTAATTAGCTAGAACCCAAAACTCTTCTGCTAATGATATTTTTATGCCAGGAGAGTTTGAGAAATTGCACTCCAGTTTGGATGTTTTAAAACTGTAGGGGTCCCCAGAAGTTATACACATAAATGCAACAGTGAACGGGGATTGATGATTAGTGCTCTATGTCACTGAATTCTCAACACAATGCTATGGAGGTGGCATATCAGGTTTCCATTGCCACCATAAAAAATCACCACACAGGTAGTGGCCTGAAACCACACCCATTTATTACCTCACAGTGTTCTAGAAGTCTCAAGTCTGGCATACGCCTCACTGGCTTCTGATCAAAGGGTGCGCAGGGCCGTGTTCCTTACCAGACGCTCTGGGGAAGAAGTCAGATTCTGTGATCGTGGAGGTTGTTGGCAAAACCCAGTGGTTTGTGGTTGTAGAGCTGAGGTCCCTGTTTTCTTTCTGGCTGCAGACTAAGGCTCTAATATCCTGGAGGCCTATCTTTGGTCCTTGCACATGCGCCCCCCACCCCATATCTGAGTGAGCAACAGTGTGTCAACCCCTTCCCTTGCTTGGAATCTCTCTGACTTCTTTGGCCATATCTCTCCCTGCAGTAAGCTAGAGACTGTTCCGTGTTTCTAAAGGCTCATGATTGGGCCCACTCAGAGAATCCAATATAATGTCACTATTGTAAGGTGTTTTGGTCAGTAACTTGAATTATCTCAGCACGTCCGTTTTGCCGTGCATCATAACATATTCACAGGTTTCAGAGATTAGAGGGTAGACATCTTTGGGGGCCCATTGTTCCACCCACCCAAAGTGTGTAATGCTATCGTCTCCATTCTGCAGGAGAAGGCATTAATAAAGAGTGGTCAAGTAACTTCCCAGCAGTAACACAGCTAGCAAATAGCAGAACCAGGATTTGAATGCTGTTCTGATTCTAGAAGCCTGTTTTCCAGAACCATCCCATCCTGTCTAAAAGTGAATACATAGTAATATTCCACAGGTGGAAGAGTTAAGCATTATGTCCCTCTTGCTTCCATATTGCCTTCCTCAGCACGCAAGGCATTTGATAGTAAGCTGGAAGTTATATTATTTTTCAGAGAGAATCTATTGAAAAAGTGATAGCATCAAGCTCTGGAGGGCTGTTAAATGGTCACCCCTTTAAGAGATTTCCATCCAGTTAAATCGGTCAAATTGTTCTGGAGACACACGGAGATCTTCAAAAGTGTCTCCTAGGCTTCCTGTAGTAGATTGCATCATCATAATTGCACTGCTTTCCTGTCGTTAAAGTTTTCACTCCTTTCCTATGCATAAAATTGTTTTTCCCTACTACTACCATGACTTTGTGGTGAGTGGGGTGTATCTCTTTATCCCTGGGTTTGACCAAGTAACTTGCTTTGACTATGGAAATGTTCAGGTTAATGGTGCAAACAAGGCTTAAATATATTTGCACAGGTATCTTCTTCTCTTGTATTCCTATGATCTACCATGAAAAGAACACGGCTTCGGGGCACCTGGGTGGCTCAGTCGGTTAAGCACCTGACTTCAGCTCAGGTCATGATCTCAAGGTTCTTGGGTTCGAGCCCCGCATTGGGCTCTGTGCTGACAGCTAGCTCAAGGCCTGGAGCCTGCTTCAGATTCTGTATCTCCCTCTCTCTCTGACCCTCTGCTGCTCACACTGTCTCTCTCTCTCTCTCTCAGAGATAAATAAAAACATTAAAAAATTAAAAGAAAAAAAAGAACATGGCTTCACTGCTAGTGGGAATGCCAACTGGGATAGTCACTTTGGAAGATCGTTTGGCCGATTCTTAGAAAACTCCGCATACTCTTACCCTACAACCTAGCAACTATGCTCTTTGGTATTTAACCAAAGGAGTTGAAAACTTATACCTACACAGAAACCTGCACATGGATGTTTATAGCAGCTTTATTTATAATTGCCCAAATTTGTAAGCAACCAAGATGTTCTTTAGCACAGAACGGATGGATGGATACACTGCGGTACTTCCAGACCATGGAATATTATTCAGTGCCAAAAGGAAATGAACTCTCAAGCCGTACAAAGACCTAGAAGAACCTTAAAGGCATATTAGTAAGGTAAACAAGCTAGTCAGGAAACATTGTGTGCTGTATGAGCCCAACTCTATGATTTATGCAAAAGGAGAAACTTTGGAGACAAGAACAAGACTAGAGGTTTCCAGCAGTTGGAAGGTGGGGAGAGATGAAGAGATGGAGCACAGAAGACTTTTAGGGCAGTGAAAAGACTATCATTGATACTACAATGATGGATTCATATTATTACACATTTCTTCAAACCCATAGATGGTACAGCACCAAGAGTGAGCCATAATGGAAACTAGGGACTTTGGTTGATTATGGGGTGTTAGTATAGGTTCATTGATTGTAAGGAATGTACCACTCTGCTGGTATGTTTGTAATTGGGTAGACTGTCCATGTGTGAGGTCAGGGGTATGTGGGAAATCTCTGCACCTTCCCTTCTATTTTTCTGTGAACCTAAAACTATTCTAAAACAAAACAAAACAAAACAAAAAATCAAGCCTTAAAGAAAACATCTGTGAAATGAGACCTATGACTTTTTTTTAATAGTTTATTGTCACGTTGGTTTCCATACAACACCCAGTGCTCATCCCCACAAGTGCCCTCCTCCATGCCCATCACTTTCCTTCCCCTCAACCCTACCCCCGTCAGTCCTCAGTTTTTTCTCACATTCAAGAGTCTCTCATGGTTTGCCTCCCTCCCTCTCCCCCACTATTTCCCTCCTTCTTCTCCCCCATGGTCCTCCGTTACAGCTACCATAAGTTTGCACGTATAGGAGGATTAGGAGGAACTTAAGAGAGACCTATGACTTTTTAAAAAGTTTGGGAAAGAGACTTTTTAAGAACTCAAATATGATTGATAAAATCTGTATGAAAATCCCAGACCAAAACCAAGCCAAGACCAAACAAAACCATGTCGTGGGTAGTTGTTGGACCCTCGATAACGAAGATGCATAGAAAAGACTTCAGCTCCTCCTGCAGCCTGGAACCCAGCTCACTCATGTCCAGTCAAATGAGCCAACACCCACTGACCTTTTCATCCATAAGTGAGAAAAGGAAATACCTGTTTTTGTAAACCACTGAAATTTTGAGGCTGTTTATAGTGTAACAAAAAACAGAAAAAGCAAATTAACCTCCCACCCCTGAAGAAAAACTCACTAATAATCTTTGTGATCTAAAAGGTCATGTGCTTTGGGAGGAAACCAACCATGTTAACCCTACTCAAATCTCAAAGGTGTTCCAAGGTCTTGACATAAAACATTGTCCCTAGGGATGATCCACATTCATTGGTGACTAAAGAACCCCACTGAGTTCTGGGGAAGTTGATGTTGATGGGGGAGAGAGAAGCACAGGTCACAGAGACATCTTCTATGAATCTTTTGTAAAACATAGATTTAAATCATAATCTGCCATTTACTTTGTAATCCTGATCACATTAGTTGAACCCTCTAACATGGAGAATATTAATACCCGCCTCATCCAACTGCTTTGAGGATGAAATGATAAAATTCATCTAAGGCAGGTAATACAATATCTAGTACATAGGAAGGGCTCAGTGAATGTCTGTCATTAAATACTGACCCTTGGTAAGGAAGAAGTGGTTACATTTGTTAACTCCTTCATTTACTCATTCAACCTCTGTCAAAGATACCACAGAGTATTTTTTTAAGTAAATTAATACCTTAAAAGTAACATAATTGGTAGAGCAATCTCAGACAGATGGTTGGGTCTTACAAAATCTGAAAGAAAATGTTTTTTAGGAAAAGATTTATCCGTATGAAAACCTCAAAAAATATGGAAAAATGTGAATAACTAGTAAAATAATTCAGCATATACTGTTTTTAAAATGTAAAGCATTATATGGGTACATAATTACTAGAAACATGGACATACCCCAATTAAAAACAGAATTAAGATATAACAGGCTGGTTACAACTTGAATCAACTTGATGAGATTCAGAGCACCTAGGCTTATTTTCCAAATATATTAGGCTCTCTTAACAGTATTTGCATCAGTAAATAAAGACCTCCTAAAAGAAAGTCATTCCTTGCAAAGAAATATATATCAGTTAGCTCTTGCTGAATAACAAACCACTCCAGAACTTAGCAATCTGAAACAACAAGCACTTTTTTCCTCAAATCCCTAGTTTGACCAGAGATGGTTGGTCTAGTGTAGTTTTACTCTTTCCTGTGGTTGTCTACACCTTGGCTGGGGTCTTTTACAGACTGGGGGCCTTGATTCAGATTCAGTTAGGTCAGCAGACCTAACTTTATTCCACATAGTCTCTCATTTCCAGAAGACTAGATATGTTCATATGATAGTCTTGGGGGTCCAAACAAAAGCAGAAGTATTAAAGATCTCTAGAAGCCCAGGGTCAGAACCAGCAGATAGTCATTCCTACCAGTTTATTCATCCAATTGAAGACAGAATCATCTCAGATTCAGGGAGTCAGAAATACATTTCACCCTTGATGGAAGAGCTACAAAGTCACACTGTATAGGGCATAGATACATAAAGAGTGGAGAATTGAAAAAAAATTTTATGAGAAATTTATCATCAAACATACATCCAAACTAGAGGTGAAATAGCTCATTTGCTCAACCCTACCATGAACTATTGTCTTAGTTTTCACTCTTGGGGGAGGTTTAATAGGTTAAAAAATTACTAAGACCTCTATATGATTTGTGGTGAAGTATGTTGGTATCTGTATGAAAAAATTTAACTGAAAGGGGAAAGAGCAGATAGACCTTTCCATCAGTAGATAGAACATCATGAAGCTCTGATGTACCAAGAATGGCAGAAAACACTTGATGCAGAACTTCGTTTCTCCATAGTAGTGGTGCCATGGAGAGAAGGTGGCAGCATGTGCGGGTAGTAGCATAAGGAGATTGTAGTTCATTTGTGTGTACTGGGTGCAGAGACCTCAGAATATAAAAGTAATTAAAGGGAAGGTGTACAACCTAGCTAGCTAATGGGATGTCTTTTATGTAAGAAATCCTCAGTGGAACCCCAGAAATAATTTTAAGATAAACTATCAAAAAGAAAAGAAAAAAAAGGTTGATAATTTAAGAAATGTAAATTGTGATAATATTAACAGCAACAGAGACTTCCTCCCTTCCTTTCTTCCCTCCCTTCCACCTTCCTTCCCTCCCTTCTCTTCCTTCCTCCTGTCCTTCTTTCTCTCCTTTTTCTTCCTTCCTCCAAACCTACCTACCTACCTACCTACCCACCCATCTTTGTTCCTTTGTTTATTTGCTCCTTTGTTCCTTCCTTCCTTCTCTCCCTCCCTCATTTTTTTCCTTCTGTCTTTTGTTTCTTTTAACATCTAGGCACTTGAAACTTAAGATCTTTGAGAGGTGCACAGATAATTTGTGGCTAGATAATTGGGCTAATGAACAATTGAAATTTTCATTTTGAAGGGTGGAAGAATGAGACATGGGTTGCATTGTTTTTACAAATGAGGATACAAATACACACAACTTTGTATTTGGCTGAATGTTAACATTCAGCTTCTTATCTCAATGAGAAAATGTATTCGGGTTAATAAATAATGGCCATCATTGCATGATGGAGAGACTACAGGAGGGGGAACCAAGAGTGATGATATCTTTATGGTCAATTGTTCTTAATCTTGGTCTCAGGATTCCAAGGACTTTAATTAACAGGCTTCAGGGATCCGTTTCTTCCCATTTTGTATTCAGATTTTTGGTATGTATATATGTGTTGCCTTGGAAGAAGATTTATAGGTTTTCTCAGGTTGTCAATAATCTTAATCTAACTTTGAAGCTTTAGATGATTTTTAAAAATATTAAACAAACAAAAACAACATAAGACTAAGGACAGCTGCTTTAGTATCTGCTGATAAATAATTGTGGGATCTTCTATAAGGTATTTACCTCTACATGTTTCTGTTTTGATATCTGTGTAATGGAATTGTTATTCTTTAACGCATAGAATTGTTAGGAAATTATAAGATGGAAAAATGGAAAAATCTGTGAAATGTAAACTACATGAAGAAAGGCCTCATAGGCTCTCTACTTTTCCATATCATGACTAGGCAGTCGAGCTTTAATTGTATGTCAATCTCTACTCCAACTAGTTAAGTGCTGATGAGTTTCCAACTCAAAAACACTCAGAGCCCAGCAAGCCTGTGGTTTGGAGTGCCTGAAATGTTCAATAATCACAGTATGATTTGATTTCTCCCTACTGGGCCTCTTTAAAGTTAGAAAGGTAAATATCCTGGACTCCTTTTTATCTCAGCTTAAGCCTAACAGGGCCAGAGCCATCTTATTTTTGAATGACATTGATGGCTCAGTGATAAGTTTTATTATGCTTTATTATTTTCTTTTTTTTTTTTAGCAACTCAATTATTTTAATGATTTACACAAGATAATGACTGTTGATAGATATCCAGATCTTTAGAACAAGGGCATATTCATTCCCATGTCCAGTTTTATATCTTCCATTGATTGAAAGCTTTTGCCAATGATGAGGTGTCAGAGACTGAGAAGTGTCAAGGGAGGTGGGAAGAGAGTAGAGATTTAAACATGAAGTAGAAAAATCACCCTTTAAAACAGAAATTTATATCTAAAAACAGAGATGATCTGCATGTGCTGTCCAAGTCTCTTGGTTGAAATTCAAAGGAACTGAATTCATGTCACTTTAGCAAAAAAAAAAAAAAAGGATTTATCAATCCACATGACCTAACAATCCAGTGTGATCTGTGCTTCATGTAAGGCTGGTTCCAGGGGATCTAATGATTGTGAGAGAGTGTATGCTCTTCCTATTTCTTGGACTTTCTATCTGTTTTTCCCTTCATAGTCCAGGTATTTACACATGGAACTCCCTGGGAGCTACAGGCATATAATCTTGTAGCTTATAATCTTAATAGAATGTGAGTTCTTCCCAATCATTTTCTCTAAAGTCCTAGAGTTAAGTCTTGTTGGCCTGTCTTGGGTATCACACCCATAAAAGACCCCACGAATATACTTGAGAGATGGAACCACCTGATTAACTGGATGGGGTCCATGCACTCACAACCAGAACTAGGGGATAAGATTAACCCATACAAATCACATGGTGTCCCATCCAAAAATCAATGTTCTATTCCAAGGCAAACAGGTCAGTCAAAAATGAGAATTTGTATACTGAATTGTGCTTAATAGCCTATATAAATTATCTTGAACTTCTATTGAATCATCATATATTAAGAATCATAGAGGCTTTTAAATTTTTATTTATTTATTTTGAGAGAGGGACAGAGGAGAGGGAGAGAGACAATTCCAAGCAAGCTCCACACCATCAGCATGGAGCTGATGTAGGGCTCAAACTCACAGAACCGTGAGATCATGGCCTGAGCCAAAACCAAGGGCCAGATGCTTAACTGACTGAGCCACCCTGGCATCCAAAGAATCAAAGGGACTTTGGATCATCTGTATTAAGTTTATTTTTTCCCAGATGTAATTCAGAAGCACAGAGGACTCCAGAGGCTTTTCTAGAGTTACCCAGTGAATATGGGAGCCAGGAAAGGAATCCAGGATTGAAACTTATGCCATATTGTCTACGATAATGTATGCATTGGTAGAGATAGAGCTACTCTATTTATCTTTGAGCAAATCTTTCCCCTTGCCTTTTCTTTCTGTCTGACCTCCCTTCCTGTAATAGGTATTTATTGGAGACCTACTATAATCCATCACCCACCCCTAATTCTTTTTTGTTTGTTTCTGATTTGTCGCACAAAGAAACTTTTCTCTGCAGCAAACAAGATCATGGGGAATGGCCTCCAAAGCCGTGACTCCATGAGAGAGGGCTAGTGGATTCCTTTTGTTTAGGGTTAGGATGAATACTTAGGTAGGGAAGCCTTGTCATTGTATATAGAGGCGGACATAAGGCTGTTCATGCACTTCAAGGAAACATGCCTATGAACATGTTATATGTTATGTAAATGAGGCTGAGGCTTCTCCTTGGGCAGAGATTTTAGTATTATACTGTGATCAAGGTGACTGTAGGTCACTCCAGAGGTCACCCCACAGTCCATCTGCACCGGCGTGGGTCAGCTAAAGCTCAAACCATCTGGGTGGTCTAGGGTGGCAGGAGGTCTTCTCGGGGCAGTTGCCATGACCTTGCATGCACAAAACAAGCCAGCTTCATTGCTACTAATAGTCTGCATGCTCAGCAGGGCCAAGGCACAGATGTACTCTTGCTGATGGATTTGGCCTTAGGTTCTGCAGAAGAGAGGTAGTCAAGCACAAGCAAGTCATCAAGCTATGGCCCTGAGTGAGGACTGAGGGGAGAACCCACCCGAAAAGAAGGGGAAACAAAGACCCCCCTCTCACACACACACACACTGTCAGTCTTCAAAGGTCCCACTCATGGCTGCTAGGCTTTGCTCCAGCCTTACTTCCTACTGGAGGTTCTAAGAGAAATGAAAGCCTTGGTCTGAAGTGAGCTAAGACCACCAGAGGAAGAAGTCCCAGGTCCTCCTTCTCAGGAGTCAGGAAAGACTCCTCTTTGAGTTCTGCTTAATTCCTCCACAACCAGAACTGAGAGGGGGCCCCTGTTATGCTGGGAAGTCCAGGTGGGCGTGGCTGGAAGTCCACTCCTAACTCTTCATTTAGAATTTGCTCTGTGCTTAGCCTTGATTCAACATACATAAGATAAGCAATTACAAACACTTCCAAGTGCTGCAGGGCTTTGGAAATAAAATTACAGGTAATGTATTCTAGAGGGGGAGAAAGAATTCATCCAATGATTGTAAATTATGACAAGTGCATGTAGGCAAATAACAGCTAAGACCTAGTTTAAGGAAAGGTGGAGATACTAAAACCATGCCTGAAGGCTGAGAGAACTAGTCATGCAGAAAGCCAGAGGGGAAGGGTGAAGGTCCAATATTTCCAGGGAAAAGATTTTCAGAAGGCCTGAGCCTAGATTTTCAGGAAACAAGAGTTTGGTTAGAACTTAGAGAAAGAGCCAGTTTTGTAAATATTCATGGTCTTGTAGGCTAGCCGGTCTCTGCCTACAGAGCTATGCTGTTATAGTATAAAAATGGCCAGAGGCAATGTGTAAAGAAATGAGCGTGGCTGTGTTACAGAAAAGCTTATTCACAAAAACATGTGGCGACAAAAGTCCCCTGATCCTGCGGAATAGGGATTGAGAGGGAGAGACAGGAGTTGGCATTGACGGATAAGCAGGAAACTTGAAGGCTAGAGGGGTACAATGTCAGTGGAGAATTAGCTTCAGGTCTGGAAGGATTCAGGTTTTTGCTGTAAAATGTCATGATTTTGAGTCTTTTCTTTCTTTCTTAAAAAAAAATTGTCATTGACATTCAAATACCAAGTCAAGTTGGAAGCTGTCTCCATGGTACAGTTTGGGGATGACAACAGATTATCTACTCTCCAGCTTCAGTGATATTTTCCCACATATCTTCCTTGTTCTGGGCCCTCTCCCATGGTGTTAGAGTCCACCATTTCTTTGGATTAGATAATAATAAGAAAAGAAAATTATGGGGGCACCTGGGTGTCTCAGTCAGTTAACTGTCTGACTTCAGCTCAGGTCATGATCTCACTGTCCGTGGGTTCAAGCCCCGCATTGGGCTCTGTGCTGACAGCTCAGAGCCTGGAATCTGCTTTTGATTCCATGTCTCCCTCTTTCTCTGCTCCTGCCCCGCTCACTCTCCATCTCTCAAATAAAATGTTAAAAAATTTTAGAAAAAGAATAGAAAATTATGTCCAAATGAATAAAATAACAATGACAACAATAACAAAAATTTAATCATGAAAATATATGATTACTCTCAGTAGGCCAAGCATGGAGACTCAGGAAAAGTACCGTGTGTGTCATTTCCTCGGGATTTCACTGAAGTGAAATGTTAAAGAAATTCAAGCCTGTCTTTTATTTTCCAGTTAGCAAGTTGTCATTTGATTTATATTTCAGTCGTATGGTGATATTTTTCTGACCATGGTAGTATCACGTTGGAAACATCTACTGAATACATCAATTTTTGTGAAATTTTGAGTTTGAGGAAGAACAGGGTTCATGTTTACTCACGGAACGGGGGAAGGACAACATAAAAGGATAGGGAGCAACTCTGATGCACGGTAATCAAAAAAGAAAGTGGGTTCAAAACAATTAGGGGCTCACAGTTCATTCTGGAGACTTCCCACAGGAAACAAATTGCTGGTCCACAGCGCCAGGATTCTTCAATCATGTCAAAATATATCCTGATTGTCAGTCGTTGGGGTTGATTGGTACACTTTGCCACTCTTGAGTTTAGCAGTTTTAGGAGAAAATGAAAGCAGTATCAATGTAAAACCCTAGTACATTCATCAGCTGAAAATTGCTCATCAAAAGCATTGTTGTGCTAATGATATTGTTGAAATGGATTTACTTGTCGAAAAGAAATATCTCCCTCTGAAACTGGGAAGTTGAGTCTTTTGATGAGAAAGTTTAAGCAGGGAGATGCAGGGGAGCCCTCACTGTGTGCCCCACCCCCAATATCTGTCATTCTAAAGCCCTCTCAGTCCCATCTGTTCAACCATGTTGTATAAAGTTCAAGAGGAATTCTAATTGGTTTCTCTCAGGAACTAAAATATATGATTATAATTCATCATGAAATATCAATGGGTACTTGATTAATGGGAATTTGAACTAATGTTGTGTTGGTTTCTGGTTTTCACATATTCTGTACCTTAGTAATATTTTAAAGTAACTTTTCCCATGGGGGCCTGGGTGGCTCAGTTGGTTGAGTCATGATCTTGCCGTTGGTGAGTTCAAGCGCTGCATCGGGCTCTCTGCTGTCAGCACAGAGTATGCCTCAGATCCGCTATCTCCCTCTCTCTCTTTGCCCCTCCTCTGATTGTACTCTCTCTCTCAAAAATAAACATTAAAAATTTTTAAAAATAATGTAACTTTTCCCAACCATATAATAATAACGTATGTTTATTTACCTAGAAAATAAAACTATTAGGAAAGTGTAAAGCAGTACATAAAACTTTTGTCAGTCAACTATTGTAACATTTGATGTAGATTTGTCTAGCCTTTTTTTCTCTTTGTGTATATGCACCTTTATGAATATGCATACAATTTTTCTCAAAGGTACATAATATAGGTTATGTAGTGCACACATTTGTATGAACTGTATTAGAAACTATATTTTCAATTAACATTTTATAATATTTCCCTTGTCAATAATAGTATTCTGGTTGATAAACGCATCGATGTTTATTTTATGAAAAGTGTTTATTGCTTCCAATAGTTTTTTTATTATGATAGCACTCCAACAAACATAACACATTTTATTTATTTTCAATTCATATTATCCTTATTAAGCCAAAGACATTCTCTCTTCTTAAATCTTTAAAGAAAAAATTAAATGTAAATTTAAGAACTTTTTGAATGGAAATGCATAGTTGATTTGAAAAGCTCTTTATAAAAGAGAAATAAGTAAATGACAAAAGAAAATCCAATAAATTTAAAACAAATTTACAGTTATTTCTCTCAATTCCTCAATCTATGCATAATTTATCTTATAAAACTGTTTGAAGATTTTTCTTCTTGATCGCTTAAAAAAAGAGTCACAAGATCACTAAAGCAGAATCATTGGCATATCTTGAATGTTTGTTAAATTTGTTTTTATGTGTGGAAGAAGCTACATTTTGCTGGCATTCTGAAGAAGGAAAGTGAAAAGTGTATGCTGTAGGAAATTAAGAATTATGAGGGAGTGTCAGTTTTGACTTTGTTGAACATGAGAGACTCACTTAAATCTCCTGAGTTATACAGTGTCCAAATCAATTGAGTGGGATAATCACACTAAATCCTAACTTGGAGAGGTATGGAAAAGATCTAAAAATAGATGGGAAAATATGTGAATAGTTTACTAGTAGACACATTTTTAAAGACTCATTTATTTATTATAAATTGAATTTTCAGGGGCACCTGGGTGGCTCGGTCAGTTAAGCGTCCAACTTCGGCTCAGGTCATGATCTCTTGGTTTGTGGATTTGAGCCCCATATCAGGCTCTGTGCTGACAGCTCAGAGTCTGGAGCCTGCTTCGGAAATTTACGTCTCCCTCTCTCTCTCTCTCTCTCTCTGCCCCTTGCGCGCACTCTCTCTCTCTCTCTCTCTGAAAAATAAACATTAAGAAAATTTTTTTAATGAACTGAATTTTGATTTTAAGAAAATTAGATATGATCATGCAGTTGTAAGAAGTAATACAGAGAGATCCTATGCCTTCTCTCCTCACTTTCTCTCAGTGTTGAGATCTGGCAAAACTGAAACACAAAACTGGAGCCAGGGTGTTGACATTAACACAGATGAGATCCAGGATTGATTCCATTGCCTTGCAGATCCCTCCTGTGCCTCTTTTTCTAGCTCCTCCCATTTTCCTCCTACGCACGTCTCCATCCAGAACCCTTGGCAACCAATAACTAATGTTTTCCATGTCTATAATTATCTCAAGAATGCTATATAAATAAAATTATAGAACCTGTATCTTTTGGGACTGACTTGCATCTAGCACGGTTGTTAATATAAACTCTCATTTCCTTGGGATAAATGTCAGGAATACAAGTGCCGAGTCATATACTAACTGCATGTTTCTTTTTTTAAGTAACTGATAAGCCTTAAGCCATTTTTCCAGAGTGGTGGTCTCATTTTTACAATCTTATAATAATAAATGTATATGATACATGGGAGGTTCAGTTTTTGGTCACTGAATGTCCAATTGCCTTAGCAGCATTTGTTGAAAACATAATCTTCCCCTTCATCATATTGCTTTTGTACCTTTGCAAAATCTCAATTGAGCATACTACTGCATTCTCTACTTTGTTCCATTGATCAGTGTCTCTACCCTCTGCCAATACACACAGTCTTGATTCCTGTAGCTACAAATAAGTTTTGAAATTGGGTAGATTCATTTTTCCCACTTTTTATTTATTTTCAAAATTGCTTTTGCTATTCTTGTTCCTTTGCCTTTCCAAATAAACTTTGGATTAATATTTTCCATATCTACAAAAAATTCTTGCTGGTATTTTGATAGGATTTGTTTAAAATTTGCATATGAATTTGGGGAGAATGGACACCTTCATTCTGTTGAGTCTTCCAATCCATGAGACTGTGCATTTATTTATCCATCATGGGTCTTCCAGACCATGAGCTTACCTACTTATTTAGATGTTCTTTAGTTTCTTTAATTTGTTTTATTATTTTAAATATATAAATTTTATAAATTTTGTTTGACTTATACCTAAATAGTTCATGTTTTGAGTGATTGTATTTGGTATTGCATTCTTAATTTTGGTGGTCATGAGTTCATTTACAATATATAGAAATTCATTTTATCTTATATCTGCAATCTTGCTGAACTCATTAATTATAAGGGTGTTTTCTTGAGTAGATTCCTTGGGATTTTCTATATAGACATCTGTCACCTGTGTATAGGGACAGTTTTACCTCTTCCTTTCTGATCTGTGCACATTTATTTCACTTTCTTCCCTAATTGTGATGGCTAAAACTTCCAGAACTATGTTGAGTAGTAGTGGTGAGAGTGGGCACCCTTGTCTGTGATCTTACAGGAAATGCTTTGTTCTTCACCATTACATATGTTATCTGTGGGTTTTATGATGTTTGTTATCAAGTTGAAGAAAGTGTCCTCTATTTCTATCCTTTTTCTGAGATTTTATAAAAACTGGATGCTAAATGTTTTGAAATGCTTTCTCTGTATTTATTGATATGATCATGTGGTTTTTCTTCTTTAATGCATGAGTATGATGAATTGCATTGATTAGTTTTTGAATATTAAACTAGACTTGCATCGTAAACCCCTCTTTTTGTCATAGTTTGGTGTATATTATGTACATATATTTATATACTATATATACTACATATATTGAAGAATATAAAACATATATACTTAAGAATATATGTGAAATATAGATTTAAGAACATATATATTCTTAAAAATATATGGACGTCTGACTTATTTACAAAATAAATAGCAGTAAAACTTCTTTATGGTGAGGGTGGGGGTCTGTTCATGGAGAACTTCTAAACCTTGTTTCCTGCCCTACTGTCTGATGGGAAATTCTTCTTGTCAGTGTAACTTTGACTAACCTGACAGTGTATAGCACTGTTGATATATTCACAGTATGACCATCATCATCATTACTATTAATATCATCGTTACCATTGTCATCAAAATCATCTACCATATACATGAGTTTGAATCCAAAAGTCCATGCGTTGATCATCGCATTCTTCATTGATCTCCAGTGTCTTCACTGATCACTGACATTCACCAAAAGTACTCCCCATATCTAGACTCTCAAGTCTGCAGATATAGAAGTGATTGTGGTTTCTTAAATTTTCCCCCAAATTTTCTGTTCATCAAACATTATGTTCTTCCTTAATATGTCATCATTTCACAAGTTAACAATTTAAATAATTATTATTATAATTTAGCATCTCATTTCAAGTGATCATTTTTTGTAGGAAAACTTTACAATATCATGATGACTTCTTTTTTAAAAAAAATTAAGTTTATTTTGAGAGAGAGAGAGACAGATGGAGTGAATGGGGTGGGGGAAGAGAGAGAAGGAAGGAGAGAATTCCAAGCAGGCTCCACACTGCCAGTGCAGAGCCTGATGCGGGGCTGGAACTCATGACCTGTGAGATGATGACATGAGCCGATATCAAGAGTTGGATGCTTAACTGACTGAGCTACCCAGGAGCCTCTATTATGATGACTTCAGAAACTTGATGTGTACGTGCTGCAGAGAAAAAGAATAACAAAGCTCAAGTATGGTACCTACACAGGAAGACTGAGGAGGGGAGGGTGAGGGGCATGTGCTTCTCTTTAAATAATAGGATCCTTAAAACCAAATCCATCGTTACAGAGATGTGACTTCATATCTTGGTAAAATCACATAGTCCTGGGGCATGCACATTCAGGTCATTTATGAATGATTGAAAATGAGCATCATAGTCTCTGCTACCTAATGTGTACTGAATATAATTAGAAAAAATACTCAATTGCTTAATCACTTTAGAACTTAGTGTTTTGTTCACTAAATTACTTTAAAAATTATGGAAGCAAGACTGGGAATTTATATTGAAATTCTGTTTAAAAAAATTTTTTTATAGTTTTTAAATTTATTTTTGTGTTTTTTTTTTCCTTTTTATTTTATTTTATTTTTTTTTTGTTTTTTTTTTTTTTACAAATAGTTTATTGTCAAATTAGTTTCTATATAACACTCAGTGCTCATCCCCAAAGTGCCCTCCTCCATGCCCATCCCCCCCTCCCCCCCACACCCATCAGTCCTCAGTTTTTGTCAGCATTCAAGAGTCTCTCATGGTTTGCCTCTCTCCCTTTCCACCACCATTTCCGCCCTTCTTCTCCCCCTTGTTCCTCCGTCAAGTTCCTCCTAATCCTCCTATACGTGCAAACATATGATATTTGTCCTTCTCTGCCTGACTTATTTCGCTCAGCATAACCCCCTCAAGGTCCATCCATGTTGCTACACATGGCCAGATTTCATTGTTTCTCATTGCCATGTAGTATTCCATGGTATAGATAAACCACATCTTCTTGATCCATTCATCTGTTGATGGACACTTAGGCTCTTTCCATGTTTTAGCTATTGTGGAGAGTGCTGCTATGAACATTGGGGTACATGTGCTCCTATGCCTCAGCATTTCTGTATCCCTTGGGTAAATTCCTAGCAGTGCTATTGCTGGGTCATAAGGGAGTTCTATTGTTAGTTTCCTGAGGAACCTCCACACTGTTTTCCAGAGGGGCTGTACCAGTTTACATTCCCACCAACAGTGTAGGAGGGTGCCCGTTTCTCCACATCCTCGCCAGCATCTAGAGTTCTCTGATTTGCTCATTTTAGCCACTCTGACTGGTGTGAGGTGGTATCTCAGTGTGGTTTTGATTAAGTTTATTTTTGAAACAGAGAGAGACAGAGCATGAGTGAGGGAGGGGCAGAGAGAGAGACACACACAGAATCTGAAACAGGCTCCAGGCTCTGAGCTGCCTGCACAGAGCCCGATGCGGGGCTCGAACCCACAAACTGAGAAATCATGACCTGAGCCGAAGTTGGCCTCTTAACTGACTGAGCCACCCATGCGCCCCATATATTGAAATTCTTTATTCCCAGGGCCCTTGTATGCTAAGAGATGTTCATGATCTTTTATTAAACGAGAAAAGGGCAAACTACTATCATCTTAGCAATCACTAGCTTCTTTTGGACAAAACTTTGGGGAAAAAATGATACTGACACTTAAAATGTGCATGGTGTATAAAGCATTTTCATTGCAATGAATAACTGTCTGTTAGGGCCTTGGAACTTAATTAAATGCCCTGAATTATAACTGTCTTCACCGGCCATAAAGGTGTTTTTCCCTTAGATCTGTGGCTATCTCTCTGCCATATTTTACCTTATAAATTTGAATGTGTGTTTTTGTAAATTAGGGTCACAATTATTTATATGGCTAAATTTCAATTATTGGACATTGCCTGCACTATTTTAGGTACAGCGATATGTGAAACTGAGCATTTAATAGCAGTCTAAAAAATGTCAGATGGTTTTTTTCTTTGCATTGCTGGATATTACCACCACATACCATTTATTTGAATTACCTCATCCAAAATAGGTTCTAAAGTGGAAAGTTTGAAAATTCACCTATATTTTTTTATCCCAATCTTCAGATTTTGTAGAAGTCTTCCATACAGTCTGTCTCTTTTTTATACCTTGAGTTGTTTCAATCAGCCTGCTGCCAACCGCGTTTCACCTGAGAACACAGACTGTTTTGGGCAGTTCTCATTGACATTAATGTTAGTTTAAAAGCTGCCCCTTATGTACTGCTTGGAAAATTTAGGGACTCTGTTCTCTGCCAGAGCAGTATTTCTTCAGGATGAAATCGAAATGTAGTTTGATACTGAGAAGGACATTTAGGTTTAAAGCCTGTGGAAAATTCTACAGACAAGTGTTTAACAGTGGTATATTTTCAGATCAGCTGGAGAAGTGGCATGGTGTTGCCATCCAAAGTTGACAGGCACTGAAGGTTTAACTATACATGAGTAACACCATATTAAAAGGATGTTAAAAAGGTAAATAGATGAGCTCCTGAACTGTGTCCGATGGTACAAATCCAGGTTACCACCTGGTTTTGCATCACTCATAAGTTAAGGATAGGTTTTTTTTTTTTTCCATTTTCAAAGATTGAAAATGGAAAGCATATATTAATAATGTGAAAATTATATGATATTTACATTTCAGTATTCATAAATAGAGGCTTACTGTAACATAGCAGTCTATGGCTACTTTTTGTTGCAACAGCAACAAAAACAGCAGGTACAAAAAAGACCACATCGCCCAAAAATCATAAAATATTGACAATCTGACCCTTTACAGAAAGAGTTGGGCCATAATTACAAATAAGATCCTCATGCTGTTTCCATCCTATAAGCAACTTTGTATATTGTAAAATATTTTGCAACTAGCTGCAGTTTTATATGTGAACAGCTTTGTATGTATTTGTATATATTTTAATATTAATATTGATCATTAAAGATTAGAAACAATCTTAATTTCTATTTATATGGTCAGCATTTTAAAATGTCAATGAATATGGTATTTTCTTTTTATGAAAAAATATTACGACAAACATTTTCTATCATAAAATTGATATATTATTAAGCTATAGAAATTATAGGTGGTAAAACAAGGGAAAAAGAAGTCATTCAGTCTCCCAAATTAGAGATTACCATTGCTACATGTACACACCTAATTTTTAGAAAGGAATAAACAAATATGCATATAGTGTCTTTTAAAAAAATCAAATAACAAGGGGCACCTTTGTTTCTCAGGTGTGAGCATCAGACTTCAGCCCTGGTCATGATCTCATGGTTCATGAGTTCAAGCCCCACATCGGCCTCTGTGCCGTTAGTACAGAGGCTGCTCCTGATTCAGATCCTCTGTCCCCCCACCTCTCTCTGCCCCTCTCCCAGCTCAAGCTCTCTCTCTTAAAAATAAACATTAAAAAAGTGGAATAACAATTACTTGTGTAATTCTGCTTTCGACAAGTAGTCATGTTACAAGTTTTAATTTCCATATTAGAAAACTCAGAGCATAAAAATGGCAATGCAGTTCACTGTATGGCCTCCATTCAGAGATCAGAGATGTTAAATTTTTAGTTTATTATTTTGTTGTTTATCTCATTCATAAGTTATCTTTATATTGTAAATGCACATTTTTAAATATCTGTTTTCATAACTATGCTGTCTGGTTTACATCTACTTGATAACTTTTTTCATTTAACATTCCATTATTAGCATATTTCCACATGAATAAAAAATGGTTATTTTTTGTATCATTTTAATATTCACATAAGGATGTAAATGTTCTTTAGCGTATAAATCATGGACATCTTTTTATAGTGATCATTGAAAATGAGAAAATAAGAGCAACCTAATAGTTTACCCATATACATTATGACATCCATACAGTGTAATGATACTTAGTAAACATTCTATTTTAGATGAAAATTGATTGACATGGTTAATGCCATACTTCCCCCTTGCTAGTTGGCATTCTTTTCCAGCTATGCTGAAGACTGACTTCTTATTCAGGTTTCAATTTGTCTATAAAACCATATGACTATGCTGCCTTTAATACTAATATGCACATGTACACATCTGTAAGCGTGTGTGTGTGTGTGTGTGTGCCCGTGTGCGTCTGTTTTATGTATAGGGGACATGGACATCTGGCTAGATGAATGGGTGGCAGATGGAAAGGCAAACAGAATGATAGCCAGCCAGCTATCCATAGAGACAGCTTGTCTGAAAGCCCAAAGGAAATACACCTAACACTAACAATGATTGTCCTTATTTGGCAGTATTTTATAGGAAATCCTTTTAAGGGATTTTCTAATTTTTTCTCAACATATTTGAAAAATGGTAGAAAACATTATGGCAAAAGGCCCTATGTGAATTTATACTTACTTCTTAGAGAGTTTTGGGAGTTTATTTACCCATGCACTCAGTATTAGACAATAATATACTTGACAAATCCAGCTCTCTTCCAATGTAGGTTTTAAACTCGCTTTGTTAAGGCCCCACGATGCCAATGAGGCCACTGTCACAGGTTCTGTCTCTCTGTGGCCCCGGTTGTTTGAATCCACATGAGAAAATAGTGCTCTTTCCTTACTGAGCTCTGCCATTGGGCACTTTGCCATTGGACGCCATTTCCTGTTGGGGACTTTCCTCCGTCTGTGTATCCGGTGGTGATGTAGAGATACGTGGCCTTTGCTGTCCTTTGTGAAAGAATAAAAACTGGGTGTGGGATAAAGAATAGCAGGAGGAGGTACACTGATCAGGGTACCTGCAGAAGGAATTTTTCAGAAAAGACATCTGAGCTGAGTTGAGATAAGGAGGGAGTCAGCCAGGTGGAGAGAGATTCAGGTGGAGGAAGTGATTTTTCTGATGGAAGGAACCGGTGTGTTTGAAGAACAGAGAACAGAGGGAAAAACCAAGGGCGGCAGGAGCTTGCAGAGTGAGGGAGAGGTTTATAGGGGCATCTCTGGATCTTTTAAACCCCAGAAAAGACTGCGCCCTATACTCGGTGAGGTGGGAGGTTCATGGCTGTCCTAAGGGGCTGTAATAGGACACAAAGAGACACAGACACAGGAAAGGTCGTGAAGCTTCTTCACAAGTAATGGAAGTGGAAATTTTTGGAGCCACATGAAGCAGGGACATACTGAATGTCCCTGCCTGTGGAGGACTGGCTTCTCGGATCCCCATTTCCCATGGTAAAGAGCATTGCCCCAGACCAGAAAGTCCCATTCTAAACGTGTGACTTGTATCTTCCTGGCCCTCTCCAGCTTGCCTGGGTGGTGATTTTCTTTCTAGTAACTGTGCCACATGAAATATCTTGATGGGAGTCTCTTATAGTCCTGGTGTGGAGGAGACATTCTAAGCTCAACCACTACCATTAGCCTTTTCTGATTATAAAGGTGATAAGTATTTTTTGTTTTTTGTTTTTTTGTTTTTTTTTTTTAAATTTTTTTTTAATGTTTTATTTATTTCTAGGAGAGAGAGAGACAGCGTGAGCAGGGGAGGGTCAGAGAGAGAGGGAGTCACAGACTGAAATAGGCTCCAGGCTCTGAGCTGGCAGTCAGCACAGAGCCCGACGCGGGGCCCGAACCCACGAACCGTGAGATCATGACCTAAGCGAAAGTCGGACGCTTAACCGACTAAGCCACCCAGGCGCCCGGTGATAAGCATTTTTTGAATCAAATTTGAAACCGGGAAAAGCAAATGTCATCGTATTCTCATCTCAAATATATAGTTAACTGTAAAATAAATATACTTCTCCTGCCCTTTTTGGCTATTATTATTATTGTTATTGAACCAAGTGTATTTAACTACTACCTTAAAACATGCTTTACTCTTTACTCTGTAACCTGCGCGATGACCCAGCACTTTGTGACTGTCTTTAAACTAGATGCAGCATCTTCCTGCATCTGTCACATGACCCTGCACATGTGTGACACACACAATTGCATACGCATAAACACATACCTAACTTCAAACAATTATTCAGTGATACAGACCTTTATTTTCTTTGTTTACTTATTTTTGAGAAAGAGACAGAGACAGTGTGAGCAGGGAGGGGCAGAGAGAGAGAGGGAGACACAGAATCCGAAGCAGGCTCCAGGCTCTGAGTTGTCAGCACAGAGCCCGATGCAGGGCTCGAACCCACAAACCATGAGATCATGACCTAGGCTGAAGTCAGACGCTCAGCTGACTGAGCCACCCAGGCGCCCCCAGATCTTTATTGATGATCCTCAGGGAAATAAAAAGGGAGATTTTATTGCATTTATCACAAGACTTAAGGTTCAACATTTTAAATAATTTCTTTCTTTCCCCAACAAAAGGCAATATTCCTGATAACTTTCTTGTCTTTGTTTCCTTCTTGACTTTGCCTCTTCTATTCCCCCACCCCCAACTTCTCTCCTCTAGCATCTTCTTATGAATATAAAACACTGGTTACAAACCTCCTCAGGTTTGCCTAGTTCTTGGAATTTGGAGAAGAGTTGAAAAGATGTATAATGCGAAAACTCCCTATCTTTAAGATAGGTGTGGATCAGACAAACCATTCCTACAATCTGTGTTCTAGACTTTATATAGTTTTGTTTCTGAATCATTGCTTTTCTTTTTGTATATTCTCTCCTCTTAATCTTTTTTAAAAAATGTTAATGTTTTTTAAATTTATTTTTGAGAAAAAGAGAGACAAAGCTTGAGCACAGGAGGGGCAGAGAGAGAGGGAGACACAGAATCGGAAGCAGGCTCCAGGCCCTGAGCTGTCAGTACAGAGCCCCATGTGGGGCTCGAGCTCACGCATCATAAGATCATGACTTGAGCCAAAGTTGGATGCTCAACAGACTGAGCCACCCAGGCGCCCCATCCCCTCTTCATCTTAAAATCATATTATATGTTTTTGAAAGTCTTGCTTCCAGGTTTTAAGATCCTCACTTTGTTCATTTCGATATCTTTAGTCTTCTCTTTTATGACATACCTTTGAGCTTACTTTCTCTCTTATGGAATTGAATTGTAGTTTTTAATCTCCTGTTTTTGATGCCATGTAGCCTGTTTATGCTCATGTAGTTGATCTTTTGCAGAATGCCACATTAATAGAACCCCCACAGTTGTGTAGCCTTTTTGAAGACTGGCCTCTTTCACTTACTCACATGCACTTAAGATTAATTCCTAGCTTTGTGTGGCTTTATGGCTGAGTAGTAGTGCATTTCATGGATATACCACAGTTTGCTTATCCATTTGCCTGTCAAAGGACCTTTGCCCGTTTTTGGACTCTTTTTTCTTTTAGGGTATGTCTTCTGACTGCTGTTTAAATGGAAGCATTCTATGATAGAAAAAATAAATGGAAGTTCTGCCTTTAGTTTCACCACGTGTTTCAAATATTAATTAATAATTATCTAAAATTTCTTCTGCTTATAAAGTAACTCTTCTTTGAATGACCCTTTCTTCAAACAATCTTTGGAGGTACCAGCAAGTTTTCATTTACCTAATGAATTTTACATATATAATTCAGTAACATGCTGTAATTTACAGGCTGGCACAGCTGTCGCCACCATTG
Organism: Hyaena hyaena; assembly: GCF_003009895.1. Taxonomy (NCBI): domain Eukaryota; kingdom Metazoa; phylum Chordata; class Mammalia; order Carnivora; family Hyaenidae; genus Hyaena; species Hyaena hyaena. The sequence continues at coordinate 40,529 of NW_024082801.1, read as the reverse complement.
AAATTTAGATTTCCATCTCCCCCCAAAGTATCCTGACACTCATGTTCAGTCAGTTCCCTGACCCGTGCCAAACTCCAGCCTCAGTCAGCCGCGGATATACCATCCTGATAGATTTGCCTTTTCTTGCTCATTTCACATAAATGAAATCATAAAAATATATAGGAGGTAGGGTTTTTTATGTTTTTGTTTTTGTTTTGCCTCTGGTTTCTTCTACTTCTTTTTGCCTCTGGTTTCTTCTACTTCTTTTTGAGGCTCATCTCTGTTGCAGTAGATTTTAACAGTTTGTTCCTTCCTGTTTCTTGATAGTATTCCATAGAATGGCTATGCCACATTCTGTTTTTGCATTCACCAATTGCTGTTTGGATTGTTTCCACTTTGCGGATATAAATAAATAATGCTGCTGTGAGCATTTATATATAAGATTGGCATGATGATCTTTTTTTCTTCCTTCAAGCTTTTTTTTTTTTTAACTCGAGAGAGAGAGAGAGTAAGCATGAGTGGGGGAAGGGAAGAGAGAGAAAGAGAGAGACAGAGAGAGAGAGAAAGCTTAAGCAGGCTTAAGCACGGAGCTGATCTAGGGCTCGATCCGATCTAGGGCTCGATCCCACAACCCTGGAATCACGACCTGAGCCAAAATCCAGAGTCAGACCCTCAACTGACTGAGCCACCCAGGAGCCCCTTTGTCTTCATTTCATGTCTTCATTCCTGGCTCAGGTGTGTGCATTTCCAGCACTGGCTGTTGAGGAAGTCTCACAGCAATTATGTGGACTTGATCTTCATTTTTTTTTAAGCTTAATTTTTTCAGCCTTTTTGTTTTTTGAGGAAACTGGGAAAGTTTTTATTTATTGTATTTATGCCTGCTTAGAATTTAAATCAGCCTGGGAAGGGCATAGGAGCAAAGGTGAGGCCACAGCCAGCAGCGGGCTTTGAAGCAATGACAATTCAGAGAAGCGTCTTTTAATATTTAATGTTATAGGTCATCCTCGCAGCCCTATTTACAAAACACATGCCCTCTAACTGCTTCTCTCCATCTGTCATGCTTGGTCCAAGCCAGCAGCATCCTTCGCTTTGGCCACTGCAGTTGGTATTTCCTGGCCCCTTGCCCCTATTCACAGCACAGGTGGGATGGTCTCTCAAAAACATTGGTGATATTAATTGTACCCATAAACTTGAAATCTTCTAGTGGCTTCCCATTGTACTTGACATAAAATCTTTTTTTTTTTTTTTTACCATTGTTTATGAGACTCTTTGCAATGTGGCTCTTAATAAGCTCAGTAGCCGTATCCTCTATGAATCTCTTTTGCTTCCTGTTCTGAGGCCAGAGAGGCTTTATTTCCTAGGCTTGTCCTTACCTCCTTAGGAAATGCCCCTGCTGCCTAAAAAAATCTTCCCCCCAACCAGGTTTTCCTGCTTGTCTCTTTTTACTTTATTTTATTTTTAAAATTTTTATTTATTTATTGAGAGAGAGGGGCAGAGAGACAATAAGAAGGGGAATTCCAAGTTGACTCTGCACTGTCAGTGCAGAGCCAGACACCGGGCTTGATCCCATGAACAGTGAGATCATGACCTGAACTGAAACCAAGAGCTGCACGTTAACCCACTGAGCCACCCAGCTGCCCCCCTACTTATCCATTTTTTAAATGTATTATTTATTTTTGAGAGAGAGAGAGAAACAGTGTGAGCAGGGGAGGGTCAGAGAAAGAGGGAGACACAGAATCTGAAGCAGGCTCCAGGTTCTGAGCTGTCAGCACGGAGCCTGAGGTGGGGCTCAAACCCATGAACCATGAGATTATGACCTGAGCCGAAGTTGGACACTTAGCCAACTGAGCCACCCAGGTGCCCCATACTTATCCATTTTTCAAGTACAGTTCTCAACTTAAACATCTTCCTTTGGCCACAATTGTCCCCATCACTGTGAAGTTCATCTCCATTTTATAATTCCTCCGTAGCACTTATCACAATCATTAATCACACAGTTCATCCATTTTTTAATGTATTGCTCTTCTTCTCCTTTAGGCTGGAATCTCTATGAAAGGAGGGACCTCACCTGTCTCATTCTTGATTGCACTCCTGGTGCCTAGAACCATGTTTGGCATCCAGTAAATATTTGTTGATTGAACAGCTGTTTGCTGGGGCCTGGTAACCTCAAGGGCACATGGTCACAGCTGAGTTGCCTTTCTGCATTTCATTGGATTTTCCCCATCAATGCACAGCAAGAGTCAGCACTGTCATAACCCTCCTGTTCAGTGTAGCTGACCTCACCTGATGTAGCCTGCACCTCCAGAGATGTGGAGATGACCATGGAAACACCATGACCATGACCCCACTCCTCCAGGTTTTACCCCTGAAGTTAGGAGTCATTAGTAGGATCTTTATTCTCATGATTTGCTTCTCTGGGTCCTGTTGGGTCCTTGTTTCTTAATCCAGGCATGGCTGTAGTAGATTAAGTCTTCTTGTGTGTGAACTGATTCTTCAGTGATGCTCACTGGAGTTATAGGGTTTTTCCTATTATTGTGTTTGTTGTTCTTTATAATAGGAATCTGGAAACATCAGTATGTGCATGTGTATGGATGCATTTGTGCTCACTTTTATGCTTAAAAATGTCACATAGTGTGGCAGACAAAGTTCTAGATGGCCCCAGTGGCCTTTGCTCTCTGGTGTTTTTGCCCTGATTCCTTTGTGTTATATGATCAAAGGGATTTTGCAAATGCAATTAACAACTCAGTAGAGGTTAAGATAGGGAGATTACTAATGCAGGCTCTGTCTAATCACATAAAGCCTATTAAACCAGAGTAGTTTCCACTGGCAGCAGAAGAGAAAATCAGAGACATTCATAACATGAGGGGGATCTGACATGGGAGAGAGATTACCCACTACTGGGATGGAGGAGCCCAGGAGACAAGGACCTGGGAGTAGCCCCTGAGAACTGTCCCTCGCCAATAACGTAAGAAAACAGAGCCTTCAGTCCTACAACCCAAAGGAACTGGATTCTGCCAACGACCCGAATAAATTTGGAAGCAGATTCTTCCCTGGGACCTCCAGAAATGAACACAACTCTGCCGACCCCTTCATTTTGGCCTGGGGACACTCTCCAAAGCCACCCGGGCTTCTGACCTACGGAGCTATGAAATGATAAGTGGATACTGTTTCAAGCCACAAAATGTGTGGTCACTTTTCACTCGGTGGCAGAACACGAATTCATATGTGCTTTTATGAGCCATTGTCTTACCCAGATAAAATATGTCTATCTTCACCGTAGTTCAATCGCGTTTATTCTTCTCCAGGGGAAGTGATGCTTTGTTTTTCCAAGTGTTTTAGAAAAAGTAAGCTTCTGTTTCTCACAGTAATTATTAGGTGTAACTGCCCAGATGAACTTTCTGTCAACCGTCTACCTCTCGAAACTGTTTTTGTGGTCGTGTGAACTATTTGCAGACCAGGGGCTACGAGATTAAATTTGATGATGCTCCTCAGAGGATGCTTGGAGATAAGCATGGACACAGAGATGTGTCACCTGCTTGTGAAATACCCACGTCTTCTGAAATTTGGTCTCATGTCCTGCTCAGGCCCCGTGGTACCTTTGGGGTTTACATTTGTCTTTCAAGACTTACACTTTTGAGGGTGCCCAGGTGGCTCAGTCAGTTAAGCATCTGACTTCGGCTCAGGTCAGGATCTCACGGTTCGTGAGTTCAAGCCCCGTAGTCAGGCTCTGCGCTAACAGAGCAGAGCCTGGAGCCTGCTTCGGATTCTGTGTGTGTCTCTCTCTGTCCTCCCCTCATTTTCTCTCTTAAAAATAAACACTAAAAAATTAAAAAAAGAGTTACGCTTTGTGTTGTTCATCTGAGCCACGCATTGCTCACTTCTGACAAGTGTGTCTCTAGATTCTGCTTCTGGTCTTGTCAGTGATCACACTGAGGTGCCATAATGAAGGGTCAGGAGATGCTCGCCCTTCAGTTAGCACTGCTTTCATTTTATTGAACCAAAACTTGCTTAAAAAGTTTTCTAGACAGAGGGAAGTTCAGCAGCTAAATTGCTACCACAAAGAGAGAAGATTGTGGTGTATAATTCCTGTCACTATATGTAATCCAGTGTCTGTTTGGTGCCCTGAGAATCGTAAAGCAAAGCAAGGTGCACGAGATCGAAATAAGAATCCTTGGTAACTGATGAGCTGAGCATTGTAGGTCAGTTATTTATGCGCTGTGAGTTAGTTTTTACATTTATAAAATGACGTAGCTATGCATTAATTACCTAGAAATCTGGTGCCTCTTAATTTTTTCCTTAGAGTAATGGGTCTCAAAGGGTGATCCCCCAAAGGCAGCAGTATTGCCTGGGAACTTGTTGGGAATGAAAATTCTCAGGTCCTACCACAGACTTCATAAGTCAGAAACTCTCTCTGGTGGTGAGATCCAGCCATCTGTGTCTTTACAAGATCTCAGTGATTCCTTGTGAAAGTCTGAGAACCGTACTAGTGCACAACATAATCTTAACATTGGACCTGGCATATATTAAGAAACATCAGTTGACGTGTGTAAGGTGTGTATGAATGAAAGCAGGATTGTATATGAATGATAGAAATTAACTGGGGATGAGAGGACATAGCACAGAGGAGTTCTATGGAATCTGTAATTTGTTTTAAAAATCCATAGAGAAGTTGTTTGGCATTTTTGCTCATTTTAATATAAAAATACTAAAATTACTTTGAAATGTAAAACAGTAAAAGACTTCCTATTCTAAATCATTTAGTAAAACTAAGAAAAGTGAAAGCTCCAGAAAGGAATGCTATGCTGCTCCCAAAGCTTTCCTGCCCTCCCTCTGGTTATTATTCTTAGTAATAAACAGAGTTTGAGGTCCATGGGCTGGTGCTTAGAAGAATCATTTGAGACTGTCCAAGTTTGGTTTCTCTTCGGAGTGCTTATGCTGTTTGCTTCTCATCTGCTTAATAAGTTCTTATTTCATAGCTTTCATTGGCCATCACAGACAGTGATGTTGGTCTTTCCGTGGGAGTTTAAGCAATGGCTAGACATTGCTGCAGTGTCCTTTCTGTGTTGGTCGCTTCGGGGTCAACGTGGGAAGCTGTATTCTGGGACACTTCTGGTTGCCATGTTCTCTCCAATCTTTGTTGAGTCTCTCTCTCTCTCTCTCTCTATGCACACACACATAATACATAAGTTTTTATGTATGTATATGTATATATATGTATGTATACCTATGTGATATGTGGGTGAGTATGTATATAAATTAGAGGGTTTCAATTTCAAGCATGCTGATTACTTGGTAAGTCATTTCAGTTGGTCCTCTGTGTCTGGTAACCCACTGGAGTCTTGTCAAAGAAATCTGCTTCAGTTTAAACTTCTGAGGCAAGACCACTTTTCCTTTGAACCAGAGTCCTAGGATTATGGAGGATGAGTAGGAAATTTAAGGCAGTACTGTAGATTTTGTTTGTTTTCTATAGTTTCTTTACATTTTCCCCCATATATATCATAGACTTTAATATCAGAGAGCCATGGATTTGAATTCTGGCTTCACCACTTGCTAGCTGTATAAGTTCTTCGAGCTCCAATTTTTTCATCTGCAAAATGTGGGGAAAGACAGTTACGCAACTAGGCAGTGTATGAAGACACCTAGTATCTGGTAGGAGTTTGGTAAATTTCAGCTAATGCTCCGGGCCACAGGTAATGAAATTGGCCAGATAATAGCCAGGTGGCATCACCATTCACACGCAGGGAGGCAGGAGAAAAATGGAGGGATGGTGGCACATTTCCAGACACTCCCACCCATTCACTTAACTCCTTATATAGCTCTTCCTATTATTTCTTAGACATGCCGGTATCATTCCCTCAAGTGACTTCTAGTTTTTGTGTCTTCCTGGCCTACTTCCCTCCTAAACTCTACATTGCTGAAGTACTTCATTTAGGTCCTTGCTTGACTGCTGCCTCATCAGAAGACCCTTCCCTGAACCACTCCGACATGATGGCTCTTTTAATCAAGTCTCTCCTCATCACTTACTCTGCCTTATTTTGCCCTACAGGACTCACATCCAAGTTTATGTATTGATTTGTTTACTTTTACTCACTTTTGTTGTTGCTGTTGTTGTTGATTTTTGTTTCCCTTAGGACATGATGATGTGCTCCATGAAGACAAGGGCTTGGCTGTTTTTTTACTGCATTATTCTCTATCAACCAAACCAGGGCCCAATAGAAAATAGGAATTTAATTTAATATGTTAAGTGAATAAAGTATTTGATGAATGAATGGATGGATGAGATTTATTCAGTATGCCATGGCACTTCAGGTAGAAGGGAGATAAATAACGTCAGGCACCTGTCAGGCTCTCTAAACCCTCCAAAATATTCTAACTACAGATCATGCTTAGTATATGAAAGCACCTATATTATTGAATCTAAATCTGAAGCCATTTAATGTATATGTATAAATTAATTTCTATTTTTCCAGATAGTAGATGATTTTAAAAAGTATATTTAATCATTTGGAAGCTGAAAATTTTTAAATTTTAAAAATTCAATTTAAAAAATTCTATTGAAACTTTCAAGGAAGGAAAAAAAAACTTTCAACAAATAATAGTCAGATATTGGCAATTGTAGTACCAGATGAAGCTCCCTACATATCTGCAGATTTCTTAAGCATTTATTCAGTGCATTCACTGCCATTGGCGATCCAGGCAAGTGACTTTGTTCACATTGTTGTGGAAGTTGGCTCTCCACCATAGGTGACCTTGTTCCAAGGTTGATGATGGTCTCTTAATGACTCTCTAGGTCTTTTTCAAAGTTCTGGGAGCTTATTGGATCATTATACCAGGTGATTTTGTTAATTGGGAATTATCTGGAAGGATCGTTAATGGTACAAGCCATTACTGAATCTGCCAGACGACACAGGGAGTGTTTCTTTGTTCTGCCTTTTTTTTTTCTTTCTTTCTTTTTCCTGTTTGGCTTTGACCTTAACTGCAGGTCAGCTTGTTAATGTTTCAAGTTGCAGTTTCAGAGGTAGTTTTTAGTTGACAGGGGTGAGTGGGGTGGTTGGATATGGTACAAATAAGCACTCCATTAGAGCCCACACCATGCCTCCACAGTGTACTAAGGCTGGATAGATATTTATCAGTCAGTCATCTGCTGGAATGATAGGGTTGCTTGCAACCCCTTCCCAGCTACTCAGGGCAGGGGAAACAGATAAAACAAATTCTTCCTGAATAGCAAAATATAAACATGATGGGCAGTTCCTTTAATGAAAATAGGTCTGCATAATTATATTTGGAAAGACCTAAGTCTGAATCATGAAAGATGACAAAGGCAGATTTCATAGGATGCTGTATAACTTTGGCTTCAAATTCTAGCTCTGACATTTAATAACTTTATAGCACTCAGAAAATCACTTACAGCATTTTGGTGCCTTCGTTTCTTCATCTATAAAATGGGAATAATCATAGTATCTACTTTGGAGAGTTGTGAGAATTGAATATGTGCCTATATGTAGAGTATTTAGCACAGCACATCTCATGCAAGTATTCTGTAAGTTGAGTTAGTTATCTATTACTGGTTAACAAATCACCTCAAAATTCTGTATCTTAAAACAATAGTAAATGCATTTTTTTAATCTCACAGTGCCTAAAAGTCAGAAGCCCAAGATGGGCTCAGATGGTTGGTTTGGGCTCAGGACATCTCATGAGGTTGCAGTTAAGATGCAAACTGGGGCTGAAGTCATCTGAAGTGATCCTTGGGTCTCTAAGATCTGCTTTCAATATGATGCCCTCACACACAGGGCTTTCCATTGGTGCAGGCTATTGTCAGGAGTCCTAAGTGCCACATTTTGTGGCTCTCTCCACACAGCTGCTTAAATGCCCTCAGATAATGGCAGCTAGCTTCCTCCAGAAAGAAACTATACCTTCCTTCAGGAAGGATACATGAAAGAAATGACAATGGCATTTATGACAGAAATCACGCCATTACTTCAACCACATTCTATTGGCCAGATAGACCAAGCTTCATTCAGTGTGATAGGGCACTATATGGCGATGTGAATGCCAGAAGACATGGATCTTTGGGGATCACCTTGGAAACTGGCTACACCAAAAAAGTGTTGACTATTATAATAAATTTTTTCTAAGAGCTAAAAAATAATCCAGTTTAGATGGAACAATCCAGTTCTATGCTAAAACATAGCATGTGAAGAAAGCAGAGATGGGGCTGGAGAGGTAAATATGGGTCAGATCCCTGAGAATCTTGTTAGCTGTGTCAAGTAGTTTAGACTCTTAAGCCTAAGTGCATCGGGAAAACATTTAGGAGTTTTAACTGGAGGGTTAAGGTCAAATTTGGTTTCTGTAAAGGTCTCAGATTTACACTCTGACTGCTACATAGAGAATGGACTAAAAGTCATGAGCAGTCCTGATGCTTTGGAATGGAGAGGAATGGAAATTGAGTGAATTATAATGAAATGTGGGTGGTTGAGTCAAAATATTTTAGTGTTTGATTGGATGTGGGGAATAAATTGAAGGGTGATAATGGTTCTCAGAATCCTTGCTTGGCAGTTGGCAGTATAAGAGTTCTGTGAACGGAGAGTAAAAAGAGGTGTGAAAATAAAATATTTTGTCCTGGATACTGTAAAGTTTTAGGAGAAATGGAGAGAGGTCTAAGTGAGAAGGTCCTCTGTTGATATGAATAATCAAGTGTACTAATACAAGTCTTCAATGGTTTCCTTACCAAGAATAGCCTCCAAGGTTGAGTCATAAAATTAAATTTGCAATGGCACCAAAGCTTTTGCAAAATGGAAATGTAGGGTGTTATATGGAAACCAACTTGACAATAAACTATTTAAGAAAAAAAAAATGTAAATCCTTTCCTCATTGGTTTTGGAAAGTATTTTGGATATCTGCTTTTCTTTTTACGTTTCCTGATTCCAGTAAGGTAGGGAGCACATTCACTTAACCCTTAACTCTAGAAGTGACTTCCCAAGGAGACCTATATTAAAGAAGCATGTCTTGCCTCAAACCCCGTGACCACCAAGACAAGGTCAGAAACTCTGCCATGAAGCATCAAGAAGGGTAGGACATGGCTGGTGACTTCTTCTGTGCCAGGAAGGTCATGGGGGTGTGGCAAGTTCCCCTACCATCTGGCTGCGGCCACAGCAGGGTAGAAATGAGGGATATCACAGCTGGGGCAATGAGAGAGCCAAGCAAGGGATCTTGCTGCGTGGACAGAATGTGTGAAAGATTTCATTGGTGCATCTCCCTGACAGTTCCTGGCATTAAAAGGCACAGTTTGCTCTACTCAGCTGTTTAAAAAAAAAAAAAAAAAAAACCAGCTCAGTCATTGGCATTCTTATTTTCCCCCAACAGCACAGCATCCCCCTGCTGTAGAAGTGAAGAGTAACTTCACTTTGAGACCTGTTTTTGAGACCTGGGAGATTGTTTCCTAGGTGAAGATTTCAATGTTGTAGCAGAATAGCTTATCAGAGGGCATATTAAAAAAAAAAAAAAAAGCCACACACTGTAAATCCTCCCTGGGTATAAATAATTAGGATAGAAGAGACTAGGCTCCATTGGGTTTCTAGGGACAAACAGCCAATGGAGCAAGTATTTATTAACATGCTATGTGCCCAGCAATGCCACATGGACTCTTCACAATGGTAAGGAGAATACATGAAAAATACAAGGAATGAGCTGTCTGTTTTTCTGTGAGTACTATTTCTAATATCACTGAATAGATTTCTGTTTGACTCTTTCTGTTATTTCTGTCAATATGACCACAGCTGCGCCTTCTTCAGTCACTAACACCATTATTGCCACCGCAATAACTTGCATTACCTTTCTCGTAGAATTTCGTAGGGATTAACGAGTGTTCAGTCAACAGTAACAACTATTATTTCTATTGTGATCATGACAGTAACGACAAATTGTACTGTATTTGTTTTAGTAATTATTGCTACTACTTATTTAGTATATCTATGTGCAATCCATTGTACACAGGCTTTTGTGCATTTTTCTTATTTCATTCTCACATGTACTATGTGACTTCGGTTGTATTAATATCCCTACTTTCTAGGTGAGAAAATGCTAGCATACAAAAGTTGAACATTTAATATAAAAACTTGAGGGGTGCCTAGGTGACTCAGTTGATGAAGTGAGTGACTCTTGATTTTGGCTCATGCCATGATCTTACAGTTCATGAGTTCGAGCCCCATGTAGGGCTCTATGCTGACAGTGCAGAACCTGCTTGCTTGAGATTCTCTCTCTGTCCCTTCCCTCCTCTCTCTCTGTCTCTTAAAATAAATAAATAAGCATTAAAAATTGGTTACAATAAAATAAAATAAAGTAAAATAAAATAAAAAGTTGAACACTTTCTCCTACTAGTTAAAGCAGACTCCAGCCGCAGTCCATTCAATAAATATATGTGCAAGAAATATTGCCAGTTGACTGATTAACTTTAAATTTATACTTAACTATCTAGCCCTTCTGGACAGAATGGTAACTCTTTAGCCAGACTTGTTCCATGCACATTTTATTTGGTCTTCACAAGCTTGTTGTTGTTGTTTTTTTTTATTACATTAAAGGACATCATTTTAAATTGGGAGGATTCATAACACGTATATACACATTCTGAACTGAATGCTTCTTTTGAAAAAAAATAAGAAGCAGCCACCCTGGTTCATATTTTGGTGAGGAGATCTCTGCCTTTTGTGGAGTAGCAGCCTACTCAATTCCAGGAGGCCATTGTATTTGCCCATCCTGCTTCACCTGCTCAAAGCCTGTAGTCATTTCAGTTTGAAGCCTCTGAAGAAATGCTTTGAAGTGACACACTGTAGAGGCACACAAATTTAATCAGGAGGTGATGGCTCAGAAGTGAAGCAGCCAGAATATGCAGATCAGGGCAGGACTCAATAGTGGGAGACTGCAGTATAGACAATAGGTGATACAGAAATTTGAGGATGGAGGTAGACCCCTGTCCTGAGTAAGGAGGGACAACTTTGTGACAGCACTTGAACTTGAGCCATGATTAAAGAACAGGCGGCCTTTGTAAAGTCTGAGAGGAGAAAAAAAAGTTGTTTTGTATGATACCTACAAATAATAAAACACACAACTTTTAGCAAAAGCACTGGGGCCTCGTATTCACCAGAATTGTATTGATTTTTTTAAACTCTTGAAATGGCCTAAAAGTAGGGAAGTGAAGTCAGGAATGACCTTAGTCCCTGGAGTTACCCTTGGGACTAATGAACACTGTGGAGATTCCAGAAGAATCTCTGTGGTGCCACTGCCTGCCTCACAGAACTGATTGCACTTACTGGGACACAGTCACTTCTCCTTTCTGGTTCCAGATGCTCCCAGGAGAGATGGGCAGGCAGCAGTGTAGATATTGGGAAGTCCACCAATGATCATCAGCTCCATACATGGCATGGGATGGGCACAAAACCCCTAACGCCTCCCAGACAGCAGTCTCTCTGGGCTTTTGGTGTCAAGACCAAAATTGTCCAGCCCACTTCCCAGGGTCGCAGAAACCCTTGATGTGCCAATCTCACCAGCTCTATGGTTACTGGGCTTAGACATACCAATGCCAAGTCTACTAACATAAATTTCTTTTTCTTAGCCAGAGTATCTTCTTCCTCTGTACTGTACCAATGCAGTGTGAACAAATATAGCGTGCTAATTAAAATATGTATTCTGGCATCAAATAGACTTATATTTGAGTCCCTTGCACGATCTTGGGCTCAAACCATCTAGTTTGGGGTTTCTTTGTCTGTAAAATGGGGAGAATAGTTTTTAGGGGATTTAAATCATATGAGGCATGGAAAGCCTCCAGGGCAGTGCCTAGCACAGATAGGGCACTTTCCATTCACGTTTCCACTGTTACTGTTATCGTCGTCACAGGAGGTAATATGAGGCAAAAGAAAAATAAGTAACATGAGAGTTCCAATGGATCTTGGTGGCTGGCTTGCTTTCTCATGGATAATTATAAGTCCTGGGTATGGATGAGTGGTCCAAGGAGACTTTGATGCCGGAGGCTGGGGAAGAAGTTGTATGTGTGCCTCTTAGAGAAGTGTGAGAGGTAACATTTCATTCTGTGCTTCAGTGAGTCACAGGTAAAAGTGCTAGTGACAAGTGCAAATGGTTTGCTCAGCACCTGGAAAGCACATGGTGTGAACTTGTTCCACAGCTAGGTGCAGGCTCCTAGGGGTGAGCAGAAGTGTGAATGAAACAAGAGACCGATTAATTCAGTGGCAGCGGGAACAATGGAAGGCTAATTGCATTTCTGGAAGAGTCACATTCCGACCACCTTCTTGCTGCCTGTCCTCATTTATAGCACTGAACTGTTTCCCATGCACTCCAAAGGCTCCGAGAAGTAGACAGCACTGCTGAGTCACTCAGCATCATGTGGCACATGGACTAGCCTGGTAATCATTTTTGACACAGTGCCTCATTAAGTCAGCCTGGCAGAATTTGGGTGCTTCGAATCATGGTAGATTCACAGACACACCAAAAGGCTTGGGGCTGCCCCTTGAAGCAGGCTTCATTAGCATGGAAACCCAGAGAATCCTTCCCAAGTTCTATTCCTCAACAGTCTGATGGTGACTGGAATCACCACAGACCCTTGAACAGTCTGCACACTTTACAACCCTGGCAAGTGGTTCAGTTTGTACAATTGTTGGAGGAGTCAGAGAGAAAGGAGAAAAAGAACTTTGAGTTTTTCTTTTCTTGTCTTTTACAGATTCATACCACCTCTCCCTGGGTTTGACAGTCTCCAGCGGCAAAATTCATCACAATGCTAGTTTCTGTTATACTCACACAATAATAGGTTTTGCCTGCATCATTGTGAATCACTCAACTTTCAGGGTGCATAGGGATTTGGCCATCAAATATACTTTTCTCTAATTTCACTGATGAACAATCAAAAGCCCTGTATGGCCAGGTGAGATTAGGAAAACCAGAGTGCAATTGACCTATGCTATTTCTGTCTCTTTTTTAACATCACGGTCCCTCGGTTTTTCATTTTAGGAAATAGTCTCCTCAATTCTCAGCACATATGTTTTGGGTGAGGCTGACCAGAATATCTCTGGCCCAGCCAACAAATGCCACGGTCCAATGGTTGACATGAAGCCCAGGTTTGGCCAGGTAGTGACTGGATTGGATGTGTGCTATGACCACCACCAGGATGACAACATGAAATTTGTGGAGTTGACTTAGAGTAGGAAAGGGGAGCTCTCTTTCCCACTGGGGAGGTTGAGATGGTAGGGGGACAATCCTGGAACTCCCGGAGACTATTTTGCTAGTGACAAAGGAGAACCCATGTACTGATGAAGCTAACCCAGCAGTCAACAGAGAGGAGGAATGAACAAGTATCAATTTCTAATGGCATTGTTGAGGCCCTGGATTGGTTTCCTGGAATTTTCAGTTGCCCAACATAGTACAATCTTTGTCTTCATCCCTCCCTCACCACCCTCCTCTTTTAATTCAAGCCATTTTTAGTTCAATTTCTCCATTGGTAAACTCTGGCTGCATTAGAACTAGCTAAACAGAAGATCATTTGAGGCCTGGACCAGGGCCCTCTCTATTTTCTCATGAAGAATAAAGGAAAAGAATAAACCAAAGAGCATGAATAAGTTCAACTATTTTAATTATGAACAAGAGGATGAACTTTTACAATTTTTAAAAAAATATATATATATTTAAAGTTTTTATTTATTTTTGAGAGAGAGAGAGAGCACATGTGTGAGCAGGGGAGGGGCAAAGAGAGGGAAAGAAGGAATCCCAAGCAGCCTTCACATTGTACCACAGAGCTTGATGTGGAGCTTAATCTCATGAACTGTGAGATCGTGACCTGAGCCAAAACTAAGAGTTGGATGCTTAATCAACTAAGCCCCCCAGGCATCCCTGAACTTATAGAATCGTAATCAGAGATGTCCCTAATCTGTCTCTGGCACTAGGAGACAGCAGTTAGCAGTAATATTATGCCTAAATGTAATACCCAACCAAAAGTGATCAGGTGTGTAAAATACATCTCTTTTCAAGTTGGCCTCTGCTTCACCGATATAACCTTGAAATGTGTTGTCTTCTTTTGTGTTCTGCCTCTCTATTTCTGCACAACAAACCACCACCAAACAATGGCTTTAAAACAATAAAAACAATCTATTTTGCTCACAAATCTGGGGGTTTATTGAACTCAGGTCAGCCTGGGAACTCTCATTTGGATGCAGTCAGATGTTGGTTGATTTACTCAATCTCCCGATTTCAAATGCCAATCTCATCCATAAACAGCCTCTCACCCCCCACCCCCACAATTATGTTTGATCAAATATCTGGGCACCCTGTGGCCCCATCAAGTTGACACATAAAATTAACCATCACATGGAGTGAAATGTAATGGCAGATAGGAATGCAGTAGAATCAGCCTCTGAACTGGATTCACCAGTATAGACTTGGAAAGTTTATAAATGTTTAAATGGTTTTGAACAATCAAATTCTGCATAAAGTTTTCAGGTTGTTTACTCTTCTCAAATGTAAGCATAAGCATACTCAATGAAATTACATCTGAGTATGTGTCCTTAATAGGCCACTTGAAGTGTTTTTACATTCTGTATAGAAAAATTCCAGTACATACAAAGATAGAATAGTATAATAAATCCTCTCATATCCATTACCTGGCTTCAATCATTATCAATATTTTTTCAATGGTGGGTTTATCTACCCACCACACCTTTAGTTTTTGTCACATTATTTTAAATCAAATCTTACACATCCTGTCATTTTGCACACAAGCTCTCCAGGATGCGTTTCGAACTGACAAAGGTACTTTATTTTCCCTACACATCCTCTATTCCCTATCACCTTTAATATGTATAATAAATCCCTAATATCATCTAATATTAAGAGGGTTTAAAAAGTGATTTTCATGATACAATATCTTTATTTTGTCTTAGCTAATCATCTTGCCCAATACCCAGGTGTATATGAGATGATCAAAAGCTGGGAAGGCAAATAAGAGTGACACAGACGAAAGCACTCAACAGGAAAATGTGACCACAGAGAGTTGCATGTTGGGCTGCGTGGTGGAGGCTAGAAGCATCTGAAGCATCCAGGGAAGCGAGAAATCAGAGTGGGCTGTCGTGGTGGGTACGGCAGTGTCTTTTCAACCTGTCATCCATAGCTCTTGCTGTGCTCCTTTAGAGCGAGAGCAGAAATGATCACATTCACAACAGAATCCTAGAAAATGATGGTTTCTTTTTTCACGGGGAGCGTGATGGCTTTATAGATGAAACAAGGTGCCTGCCAAAGAAAATAGGATTTTTGCTTCTAATTGAAACAGCTTAATAACATAAGGGATGGTGCACAAAACTCTTTAAAATTCCGGGCTGATGCAAACTTGTGCTGGGTCGCTGCCAACCCACCACACCTGCAGCATTTCCCCACTAATATTTCAAAGTGTCAGCCTAAGTGGCCCGAGAGCCGCCTGCAGAACTACGGTAATTGATGAGATAGGCTTAGACCAGCTGAGATAATAGGGCGCCAAGAAGCAGGGGAAAATGTCAACAGCTGGGGTTCATGCTACTAATTTTGTTTTCTCAAAGCTAAACTTCATGGAATGACAAATCCTACTAAGAGCTGATCTGGAATTATACAATTACCAGGTCTTTTATTTGTTTTTGAATTCATGCATTCGGTCACGAAATGCATTGCAAATACAAATCAAAGGTACGGATGCCTCCTCCACCTGCACCTGTGGGGATCATCATGCGTGCTGCCCTTTTTTGGTGAGCCTGACCATGGACACTGCATCCTTCTCAACACCAAGCTCCAGGCATGGAATATGGTTAGTATGTGATATAAAGTCCATTTCCTTTTTTCTTAGCATGATCTCAGCACTCACTTAGACTCTCTGGGAAGGGAAAACAACAATGTGCCGAGCTCTATGTGCCCATGCTGACAAAGTATGGTAAACAGGCTGACAAAGGCACAGGACTCTGATCAGGGCAGAGACCTTACTGTCTTGTTATACGATGTGCTCTCGAAGGCGGGTTTGTGCAAGCACATGTGAATGCCCCTGTTAATCACGAGCTTGAGAAGGTAAAGATCCCACCCTCCCTCTATATTCCCATCAAGCAGAATGTGTAGAAGAATGTGTAATTTGGCGTTCAAGGTCAGGGACTCCGCGGGTGGCCACCCTGGGCATCTCCTTTGTAATAAAGAATGTCTGGATGGCCTGATCTCCTCGGAATGCTGCCTGTGCAGGAGGGAGAGGCTACAGATAGTTGCGAGGCTCAGCTGTGAGGCTATAAAAGCATGTAGATCTCAGGAGCGGATGCTTTGTCCAGTCAGCTGCTCCTGGACTCCCAGTACGTGGGTTCCCCCAGTAAACTTGTGTCTCCAGCCCTGTCTCCAAGTCTTTGGTCTCACCAGACCATCATCCACCCTTGGTTTAGAGTCTGCTGGGGTACAGCAACATACTCATTCACCACTAGATTTTTAGTCCTAAATATAGTGCCAGGAATAAGGGAGATACTCAAAATATAGGAATTCAAAAAATTCAATGAGTCGTTGAACAAATGGAATCAGACGTCTAGACTGATGTGTATGCAGAATAAGAATAACAATAGCAATGATGGTATAAAATAATAGGGCAGCTGACACTTAATGAATTCTCTTGTGCCACACACTGTGCTGGAGTGTTTTTATGGACAATCTTGCTTATTACTCACAATGGCCCTCAGTGATAGGTCCTATTATTGGCTGCGTGTTTCCAATGGAGAAACTGAAGTTGAGCCAGTTACCCAAAGAGCAGTGAGGCAAGTGGAGTTCACTGCCTGCATCCTTATTTTACCTAATGCAACGTGCTGATTCTTGTGAAGATGAAACCTGGGCCAATTTTAAGTGATTGTTATCCCCTCTTGACATCTTTGTAAAATAGATCTTACATGGTCATTCATTGTTTTCCTGGGTGTAAGAGCATTTGATGTAATTTCACTATTTATTTCAAATTTTGTGTAATTTCAAACACCTTGGTTTATGAGCATAATTCATTCCAGAAACATGCTTGTAATCCAAAGCACTCGTATATCAAAGTGAATTTCCCCATAAGAAATAATGGAAACTCAGATGATTCTTTTCACAACCCAAAATTATTCATATAAAAATGATTACAGTACTGTAATTGAATACAAAATGATAAAGAAAATACAAAATATAAAGACAAATAAATTAACCTGCACTTCCCTTTGAAAACCTTCGTGGCTGGTGTGAGGGAGGCAAGAGAGAAGGACAGTTATTGTGTAGGATGATGTTCATGATCACTAACGAATCACTGCTATCTCTTGGCTTGATGGAATCTTTTTCTGCATGGGGGCCTTTGCATATGTTCACACGGATGTAGACTATAGACAATATTAAAAAAAACTCTTGTCATATACTGTATTTAGTGTAACTGGCAATATGGCAGCAGAGGAAAGGATCTATATCTGCAGGCAGCCTTACCTAGAATGAAGCAAAGCATTCCTTGGCTCACTCTTGTCTGGAGAAGCAAAGGACTGTCCATAAGTGCTTTGAAGTGACAGAAAATATACTAGTGCCAGTTGTGGGCACTTCCAACGTTCTGATTTCTGCCAAACACCATGGCCTAAGACCGAGGATCTGAGCATGGTAGACAGTCATCCACAATCCTGCAGCAAAAGAGAAAGAGAGAAAGGGAGAGGGAGAAGGAGAGAGAGAAAAACCATTGGCTCAGTTGTGATCATGTGATGTTCTGTGTCACATACTCTTCGTATTGCAAGACATCGCTCATTTATCAAGTTAAAATTTATTAGAAATGTTTGCTCATCTTGCAGAACACTCACAAAACAAGTTAACTCACCATCCAAGGTTTTACTGTATTTTAAGTTCTGGGAAGAAGTAGGATTCTACCACAAGAAGTAATAGCAGCTATGTCCCAGGAAGAAACTTTAGAAAAACTAGGATCAGCAAGAGAAAGGAAGACACTCTCTAAAATGGGGGTCCCCAGGGGTGTTTTAAGTGCCCGTGCCTGAGAAGAGACGTGAGGAATCGATAAAACTGTATGATCAGAAACAGAGGTGCAAACAAGGATGGATTAGGACTTTAAGGGAACCTGTTCCGGAAATATCTTGTCAGAAAACAACAGAGTTTCATTTTATGGCTTTTCCTGCTTGAATTACTAATACAAATAGAAACACTTCAAGGGTGAGGTTCTTGAAACTTTAAACTCAATAGGATCCTGGGATTTCAGATATTTGATTAAATTTAACTGAACAATTTTAACACGGCAGTTTGTTTCTGTTTTGTATTTGAAAACATAAACACTGTATGTATGTATGTATATACAAACGTGCATATGGATACATATGTATATACATACATATGCATCGTGTATACTATACAGTGTGTTTGTGTGTATATGTATATATACATGTGTATATATATATATATATATATATATATAACAAAAATTAAAATTGGGCATATTTCCTTTGGCAGGACCTGGGCACAATTATAAAAGAATTATAAAAGGAGGTGAGTTTTTTGTAAATGTATTTATTTTGAGAGAGAGAGAGGGAGAGAGGGAAAGTGAGAAAGGGGGAGGAGCATAGAGAAAGAGGTGGTGAGAATCCCAAGCAGGCTCTGGACTGGCAGCTGCAGACCCCAATGTAGGGCTCAAACTCAGGAACCATGAGATCATGACCTGAGCCGAAGTTGGATGCTTAATGCACTGAGCCACCCAGGTTCCCCCAAAAAGAGTTTTTTTTTTAATCGAAGTATAGTTAACACACAGTGTTATATTAGTTTCAGGTGCTCAATACAGTGATTCAGTAAATCTATAGTGTTATGCTGTGCTCACCACCAACGTAGTAGCATCTGTCACCACACTACACTATTGACTATATTCCCTATCTTATATCTAAAAAAAAAAAGAGTTTTTAATTCCTTTGTTATTATATTTAAGTTTATGGGATTAGGATATATTAAGTGGCTTTTTTTATTTCAGCTACAGTAACAGTCCAGAGAACTATCCTGTTTGCATTTCATTACCATTGAATGATGATCTAATGACAGCCTACCAGAGATTGTTAACTTCGATCTACCTACTTCCCTTGCTTTTGGTGAGAAAACATGCTAACCTCTTTCTGTATAGTCCTATATAAGTGGTTGCATTGGAGAGATGGATTCCACATAGTCTCTCTTAGTTATATACACATAACATCAACCTTTTTGCTTAGGGAAAATGCTTTGTAAGACTTTTGGTCTAGTGAGACTTATCAAAAGTTCTTTCTCCCTTTCATATTTAAAACTATGGCATAATGATCCTATAGAACTTTTGGAAAGAGGGGCACCTGGGTGGCTCAGACGGTTAAGCATCTGACTTCAGCTCGGGTCATGATCTTACGGTTCGTGGGTTCTACTCCCGCATCAGGCTCTGTGCTGACAGCTAGTTGAGAGCCTGGAGCCTGCTTCGGATTCTGTTTCTCTCTCTCTCTGACCCTCCCCTGCTCACGCTGTCTCTCTCTCTCTCTCAAAAATAAAATATTTTTAATTTTTTAAATGTTTTATTTATTTCTAGGAGAGAGAGAGAGAGACAGCGTGAGCAGGGGAGGGTCAGAGAGAGAGAGGGAGTCACAGACTGAAACATGCTCCAGGCTCTGAGCTGGCAGTCAGCACAGAGCCCGACGCGGGGCTCGAACCCACGAACCGCGAGATCATGACCTGAGCGAAAGTCGGACGCTTAACCGACTAAGCCACCCAGGCGCCCCTAAAATATTTTTTTAAAAAAGAACTTCAGGAAAGAAAGTTCGTAAGTGATGCTACCCCCAATCAGTTTGGATCAGGGTGGCTTTGAGCCCCAGTGACAGTGAAAGATAATGAGATTGCTCAGATGAATTTGTCTTGGAGAATGGGAGATGTCTATGCCAATGATATGGGCTAAATAAAATAATGCAATGTTTTGAGGGGGATAACTGGCTTCGGCACAGCACGTGACTAATTCTAACTATAAGTAGTTAGATATAAATATCTAACTGTAAAGCAGTAGTTATATAATGAGAAACAATGGTTGAGCTTTGGGGTGTAACTAAATCAAAAGGACCACCCAACAATAAAAATAAAAAATAAAGCCTGGGAATGAAAAATAAAAGCTTTCTATAATTGCTCATTAGTGCCATGATTTTTTTTTTTTTTTGATTCTTTGGAATTTTCTACATAGATAATAATTCCTCTAGTTTCCCAGTTTTGTTGCTATCCTGTTGTTGGTTTGGTTGGGTTTGGGTTTGGGTTTTTTAGTTTTTGTTTCTGTTTTTATTTTTGTTTGGTTTCCCTAAGAACATCTTCTGAAATTGAATCTGAGGCTTGCAGCTTGGAGTTGGAGCCCACTGTGGTTACACTGAGGCCCTGCAGATGTGGTGGGAAGGTACCGGGAAGGGAAGCCTTCTCTCACCTTGTGATGAAATCTCAGGTGTTTGTGGTGGACCTGAATCCTTGAGCTGTGACCTTCTGAAGGGTTTCTTAGCCCTTTAAAAAGAAGGCTCCCCTTTCATGGGATGGAGAAGACAGAGGGGTTGGAGCTGTTTCATTTCCCTTCTTCTAATTCAGATAAGGATCTAGTAATGTAGCTTCTCTTGAGGACAGACCTTAAAACTGAGTTCTGAGGGTATTTCGCAGTGGTTACTGTTTTTCTACTCCTACTGGACTGAAGCACGAAGGTATTTTTCTGTGATCTTTACCACTGGTGGGCTCTGGGAGGTAAAATATGGGAAAGGTGTGGGCCCTCCTAAACCTGGGCCCCCAGGAGTTATTAATCCTTAAGCCTGTTCCACTCAGCCTGGAGTTTTCCTGGAGGCTGAGTAACTTCTCACGTACCTTTAAATGTTTCTGCCAATTACAGCGTCTGCAGCCTCTGAGCCTGGGCTGTGGTTCTCTCTTTTTAATTGTCTCATCAGGTTTTTGGATAGCAGTTTGTCCTGTGACCTCCACTATCTGATAACCCGAAGAAAAATGGTTGATTTTTCACTTTTTGTCAGCTCTTTTTTTCTTATAATGAGTACAGGAGTGATATTTAAGCTCCTAAGCCATCAGAGCTAAAACTTGGGCCCACCTTTTCATTCTCTTATATATGGCTTTGATAAACAGACGTTCCCAATTTAAAAAAAATGTTTATTTCCTTTGAGAAAGAGAGAGCAGGGGAGGGGCAAAGGAGGGGTGGGGAGAGGATCTGAGTAGGCTCTGCACTGACAGTAGAGAGCCTGATGTGGGGCTCAAACTCACAAACTGTGAGATCATGACCTGAGCTGAAGTCAGGCGCTTAACCTACTGAGCCACCCAAGAGCCCCAGATTTTAATGTAACCCAAGAGTTCCCGATTTTAATGTAATCTAGGTTTTGACCCTTTCCTTTATGGTGAAAACTTTATTTTGTTTCATTTTTGTTTTTGTTTTTGTCTTTTTTCTTGTTTTTTAAAATTTAAATTGTAGTTAGTTAACATACAGTGCAGTATTGGTTTCAGGAATAGAATTCAGTGATTCATCACTTACATACAATACCCAGTGCTCATACCAAGTGTCTTCCTTAGTCCACATCATCTATCTAGCCCATCTTCTACCCACTACCCTCTCTCAATTCATAGTTTGTTCTCTTTAAGAGTCTCTTGTGGTTTGTTTCTTTGTCTTCTATGTGCCCCCCCCACACCGTCCCATAAATTCATCTATTTTGTTTCTTAAATGCCACATATGTGTGAGATAATATATTTGTCTTTCTCCGATTGACTTCTTTCACTTAGTGTAATACATTATAGCTCCATCCATGTCATTGCAAATGGCAAGATTTCATTCTTATTGATGGCTGAGTAATACTCTATCTCTTGTTACAGTCTTTGTTTTATTTATTTATTTTTTTAATTTTTTTTTTATGTTTTATTTATTTCTAGGAGAGAGAGAGACAGCGTGAGCAGGGGAGGGTCAGAGAGAGAGGGAGTCACAGACCGAAAGAGGCTCCAGGCTCTGAGCTGGCAGTCAGCACAGAGCCCGACACGGGGCTCGAACCCACGAACCGCGAGATCATGACCTAAGCGAAAGTTGGACTCTTAACCGACTAAGCCACCCAGGCGCCCCACAGTCTTTGTTTTAAAATCTACTTTGTCTGATCTAAGTATGGCTATTCCAGCTTTCTTTTGATGTCCATTAGAATGATAGAATGTTCTCCAGCCCCTTACTTTCAGTCTGCAGGTGTCTTTAAGTCTAAAATGAGTCTCTTATAGACAGCCTATAAATGGATCTTGTTTTTTCCATTCTGATACCCTATAGCTCTTGATTGGAGCTTTTAGTTATGGCAAATACTTTTTATGTTTTCTTTAAGTTCATAAAGATATTTACCCCTGGCTTTCTTCTGGAAAACTTCTTGATTTTACCTTACACATTTGAATATGTAATCCCCTTAGAATAATATCTGTATTAGAAGAAAAACAAGAAGCTAGATACACTTGTATTTCCAAAACAATGTCCAATTTTCCCATGTTGATTTATTTTAAAAAAATTAAAAGCTTCTTTACCCTGTTACTTTTATACACACATGTGTGTGTCTGTTTCTGGATTCTCTATTTCTTTGTTTCATTTGTATGTTCTTAAGCTGCCATACTTTCTTGATAACTTTCGCTATGGAGTCAATCTGTTGATATGGTAGCATAAACTCTCTAGCCTTATTATACCTTTCCACAATCATGTTGAATAATTTTGATCCTTTCTTGTCCCTGTGAATGGCAGAATCAGCTTGTAACTTTGTTCAGAAAAAGACCTGGTGGAATTTTTATTAGGATTGCAACAGAAAATTATTCATAAATTCGAATCTACATCTATAAGGATTAACAAGGACATCGCACCCATGTGAGGATTAAAACTTAAGATTGGGACATTTACGACAGCAATGAGCACGTAAAAGTCTAGCTGAGGTATTTGAAAACATCAAGTCAATGAAGTAGGAAATAAACAAAAAACTAAAAAGCAAAAAGATTTTAAAAAAACATAAAGGAAGGAAAAATGAGATGTAGGAGGATGAATCCAAGACTTACAGAATACATTGAAATGTTTTATTAAAAAGTCAGAGCTGATTGGAATTATGGAATAAAAGAACAGAAGAAAGGCTTTCCTAAACCACTTGAAAGATTCAGTAGACAATAAATGAATTTGTAAATGATTTGAAAAAAAAAAAATGTAACAGACAAGGATAATGTTGAGAATAATACCAAATTTCTACTCCATCCTTTGTAAGAATCCTTGGATATTAAAAACTTTTTTCATATTATAGATTCAAAGGAAACTTCTACAGGTGCACAAAAATAAGCTCTCTGTAGGCCCCCTTTACTAGTCTAATGCAATATAAATTAGGTAGAAAATAAATATGTAAATCAAATATCTCACCATAAAGAAAAAGAAAACATTCTCAACAATTTCAGGGTTCAAGAGTAAATTTCTAACATAATTATCAGCTATTATGAAAGTAATGTTAATGAGAACAATATGTATATTAACAGGTTGAGTGTAGTAAAAATTGTGTTCAAAGGAAAATGTATACCCTTAAGCATGTGTATTTCTATACAAGTAACAAAACGAATAGACTCAGAATAAATTTGCCAAGAAAAGCATGAAGAAATAATATTGACATTTAAAATGGGAAACTAGAGATGAGGTTTATATATTAAAAAATATTCAGTACATGAAAAAAAGAGATATATGTGAAAAAATGCTTAGGTATGCAAAGATGGACATGATGATTTTAAAATATATGACAAATCGATTTAGTACAGTATAAAATTATGATTAAATATCTGTAAATCTTTCTATAAGAAGTGTAAAAACATCAACGAAAGATTATTTTTTCTTAAATGACTTATCCCTAGTACTAAAAGAAATGACTCAAAATATTAGCAAACTTAATGGACATTTATGGAAGATATTCAAATTATCAGACTTCGGCTATTCTTCAGGACCACATGATTTTATAGTTGCATTTAAAAATCTTTCAACAATCACATAATTCATACAAAATTTTCTAAAACATAGATAAAAGAGGAAGTTTTTTGTGGGAATTAATCAGGTTAAGTAACTCACTCAATCCTAAGTGTGTAGTAATGTCCTAAGTAAAATATTATAAATAAAACATTAACATTTTTCAGTGATAAACTTGTATAATAGGGTTTAGAAGATGATATTTAAAGCAGAATATCTTTTGTATCCAATTCAGATGCTGTGGAATGTTAAATATTAATCTTATTAGCAGAACTTTGGGATTTCTAGGAAAAGAGTGCATAGATTGTATGAAATCGTTATATTTAAGAGTAGAGATACCTTTTTTTAATTAAAAATTTTTTATAGTTTATTTATTTTTGAGACAGAGAGAGACAGAGCATGAGTCGGGGAGGGGCAGAGAGAGAAAAGGAGACACAGAATCCGAAACAGGCTCCAGGCTCTGTCATACAGAGCCCAACGCGACGCTTGAACCCATGAACCATGAGATTGTGACCTGAGCTGAAGTCGGACACTTAACCGACTGAGGCACCCAGGTGCCCCAAGAGTGGAAATACCTAATTACTTGTATTCTTCAGATAACAAACTGTTGTTATCACTGTTCACTTCTGTATTTGACTTTCTATAATGCAAGTGTTCCTTGGTTTCTCCTTGAGTATGGCTAGTTAAATAACTGACCAAATATTCATGTAACTATTGTCTTAAAAAGTATGTTGTACATCTCCACTTAGTATATTGAGTGTCATCAGTAATATGGATTTTGATCAAGGACTTCCAAGGACTGTTTCTCTGTATTTCCTAATGGGGAGAGTACACATGTACATTCACATCATGTCTGCAAAGACAGATATTTCACCTTTTCCTTGACTCTTGGTTTGAGCTTCCCCTTACCTATTTCCTATATGGATATCACTCCAGTCCTATTCTAGTCCACACAGGACAGGTCCTGGCTTTGAGGGATCTGAACCTCATACAGCTTGAGTATCCTTCTTTAAGAACAAGCACAACATGACAAACTTAGGCATAAGAACAAATGTTTATTTATAGTGATAGAATAAATCACCTTGAGTTAGAATTGTAAAAGGCTGATAAATATTACAAACATCCCGAATAGTTTTGGCTTGTATCAGACTGGGTTTCTTGGAAGCAGACCTCAAGATTAGGTTTTTCCTGTAAGTGATTTAAATAAAATATTACCTCCAGGGAAGGGGAGGAGGCCAAGGATATGCAGACTTTAGGCAGAGTCCCCAGAAGATAAATGCCCTGATGTCACAGGTATCCTGGCCAGATACCTAGGGATCTGGGTGTCCCTACCCAGGCCAGTCAGAAATTGGTTAAATTTTCAGACCAGGCAACTCTAACTCTCCACACCAAAGAAAATCAATTCACAAAATGGCACGATGGGATCTGAAGAAATTGGGGAGAGGGTTTGACATGATCTGCCAGTGGGTTCCCTATATGGTGAGCTTTGTTTCTCCTCCACTACTCAAACTGTACGTGTGTGTGTGTGTGTGTGTGTGTGTGTGTGTGTGTGTGTGTGTGTGGTAACAAGGTACTGCAAACATGGTACCTCTGCACCAAATGAGATGACATACGTTTTAGGAAGGGATGTTCCTGAAAGCCATTCCTGGACTTAGACTCAGTGATGCTTTAACCATTGGTGGGAGTGACTGCATACCATAGAAACATAACCCCCTAAAACCAAACTAAGTGCATTCCCAGGTACTCTTTCATATAACAGGGGTCCACAAGAGAAAACAACTTCAGATGTACCCTACACAAGTACAGATGTGATGAAGGGAGGTCACAATATAAAATGATGGGAATCTGCATAGATTTTGGTTAGCAGAGCTTATTTCTACAAATTTTACAAAATAATGATGTGAATGCTTTTCTAGGACCTCCTCACTCCCCAGATTCTTAGAAGGGCCCCATAAGTATGAGGTGTACTGAAGCTTAATCTTCACTAACTTCATTATGTATCTACCTATGATTTCATGCTACTTTTTGTGGACCACACAGGAAATTTTTTTTCTAACTTCCAGTGGAGCCAGTGTTTTATTTGGCTGGTGTGAGATTAATAAGAAAGCAAAGTGCTGAGAAAGATCACACCTCAACACTAGACCCTCAGCTCTCCCCCTTCCTGACTATGTCATGAACATTTTTTTTTTTTGTTCCCTTGTAACTAACTGTGACCAAAATTCCAGGAATCTGCTTTGCCTGTTGGCCTCTGTCAACTCAGGTTTACATCTGATAAATCCTAAAGTTGAGTTGTTTTTTGACCCGATATTTAAGGCACATCTTTAATCTAATTATTTATATTAATGTATAATATCCTATTATATGACAACCTCTGCTCTCTTGTGATGAAGATGTGACTCAGACCTGAACTGTAAAACATTCTCCCACATCCCTTCTGCTTGAGAAAAACCTCAAAGGTGACTGGGATGACAGGAACACGAAGTGTTTCCATCACATACTACAACCACAATCTGACATTTGGACCTCCGACCACGCACCCAGTAGCTCCTAAATATATAATTTGTATAATTTATATATAAATTTATATAATTTTCTAACCTGGCTAACTATTACTCATTCTTCAGAACTCAAAAACTTACATTTCCCTCTCTAGGAATCTTTTCCTGATTGTTCAGGTGAAGTGAACAAATATATACCTACACATCATATATACTTACACATCATCCGTATATACTTACACATATACTTACATATCACCCATCTTTGATTGTCTGTACATGTGTAGAAATTGAGCTCTTTGAAGCCAAGGCTGCATGTTTTTAAATGTTTATTTATTTTTGAGAGAGGGTGAGGGGCAGAGAATGGGGGACAGAAGATCTAAAGTGGGCTCCTCACTGACAGCAGTGAGCTTGATGTGGGGCTTGAATTCATGAACTGTGAGATCATGACCTGGGCCGAAGTCAGATGCTCAACCAACTGAGCCACCAGGTTCCCCAGACTGCATTTTATTTAGTTCCATCTCTGTACTCAGCACAGTGTTAGACACAAAGTAAGATCTCGGGACTCCTGGGGGCCTCAGTTGGTTAAGCATCTGACTTCGGCTCAGGTCATGATCTCACGGTTTGTGGGTTAGAGCCCCGCATTGGACTCTGTGTTGACAGCTTGGAGCCTGGAGCCTGCTTCAGATTCTGTCCCTCTCTCTCTGCCTCTCCCTGCTCACACTCTTTCTCTCTCTCTCTCTCAAAATTAAACAAACAGTAAAAAAAAAACAGTAAAAAAAAAAAAACAAAGTAAGATCTCACAATGTTTAAGAATTGACTGATGAATTAATACAGGAGTTTTTGACTGCTAGAGATTTTAATCCCTTAGGAAACATTTTGGCAACATCTGAAGACCTTTTGGGTTGTTAAAACTGGGCCTTCTACTGGAATGTGGTGGGTAGAGGCCAGAGATGCTACCAAATACCCTACTGCACGGGGTGGGGGGTAGCACCTCAACAAAGCCTGAAAAACTTTGGGTGAAATGGACAAGAGAATGTCCTTCACACTCAATAATAAATCAAATGTATTTTTATGTCATAAAGAACATTAATGCAGCTTTTGTACCCAGATCCAAAGAATACAATTTGCCTCGCCATTTTTGTTCCTAAAAAAATTTTCCGTTTGTTCTTTAAGAGAGAAAACTCAGAGTGATTTCATAATTTGGGAATTTTGGAATATTCAGCATCAAAACAAGTCTTCATAATAATTTCAAGTAACGGAAGCATAAAGGAGACAGTGGCCATATTTGCCAAAATCCTTTTTATCAGCCTTGTCTAATATGTTGGAACTAGGGATGTCAATATCTGTTGACTAAGACCACTGTGTCTCATCTTAACAGATGCACAAGTGATGCTATGTATATTCACTTTCTACAACCAAATCCAGGATCAGCCTCTAACCAGTGACTCATGAGAAGAAGTGTGCACCTCACATTGCATTAAATCTGTTGTGTTGGCCATGTAAGCCTAGAAAGTCTCTTCATTTTGGCTCCCGTCCATTCCTTTGCTCTGGACTTAGTTAATATGTGCCCTTTGCTAATTGGTCTTCTACTGTCTTTAACTCATTTCAGCTGGTAGGAAGTCAAATTCAGAACCTTTGTTCTTGAATTAATGAAAACAATGGCTCCTGCCAAAGTCTTTTGGTTAAAATTGCAAATACAGAAAGAAAATATGACACAACATGCATCTCATGTAGCTAAAATTAGCTACCAATTTCAAGTCACGTTACAGAATAAATTAATTAGAGCTCAGTGCTTGCCTGTGTACATGTTGTTATCAATACCCAGTGGTCCTCCTACAACTGTTTGTACTTTAGAAATAATTGAAAAAAATTTTTAACATTCTTGGAACACAAAGTGGTTTTCTTTAAAAAGAACATAGAATCAAAAAAACTCAAGAGATTGTACTTAGAAAGGGTCATAGAGAAATACATAGCAATTTTGTAATCAAGAAACAAATAATAGCCATGAATATGTTCTCTAGTATAACCGATATAATGTGTGTATACATATGTTCATCTTCTGTAGCTAGTAGATACGTACATAGATGGATAGATGGAGATAAATACACGTAAAATAAATATGTGTAAATACAAATGAATATTCTGGGGAACACACACGTATATACTTTACGCACACACATGTAATATATACAGTTTATTCTCCTGGTCATTAAGCTAATTCAGGCTCACTGAAAAAGTTTTAAAAACACCAAACGAAACTATGCAATATATAAAACAACAACAACAACAAAGAAAACCCAAAAACAAATGGCACATGAAATTAACCTAACCAGTGAGCAAAGAACACTGTTGGCCATTCATTATATTTCCTTAGTATTTATTCTTTGCACTTATTTCTGCAGCAAAATGCATATATGCATTTATGTTTATTTTGTTGTAAGAAACATACTCTATCTGCAATTTATTATGCTGACTTTTTCGACTTATTATATTATGAGCAATTTGTCAATTCATTAATTTTTTAACATGATTTTTAGTAGATACATAATGTTACATGCTATGGCTATCTTACAGTACAAAACTTTGTCCTGGAAACTTAGCAATTTTTTTTTTTTGCATTTTATCATTGGAAACAGCACAATAATTATGAATTTCTTTTTTAATGTTTATTTTTGGAAGAGAGAGAGCACGAGCTGGGGACAGGCAAAGAGAGAGGAAGACACAGAATCCAAAGCAGGTTCCAGGCTCTGAGTTGTCAGCACAGAGCTTGACATAGGGCTCAAACCCATGAGCCGTGAGATCATGACCTGAGCTGAAGTCAGGCACTCAGCCTATTGAGCCACCCAGGCACCCCCATAAAATTTCTTTACATGTAAATCCATTTTGAAATTGGGATTGTACTAAAGTTTTTATCCTGATTTTTATGAGAATGCATTGTAGTATATACATTATGCCAATTCATAAAATATTATTTAAAATTTGGCATTTAATGACCACATAGTATTTCATGATATGAATATACAAAAGTTACATTAAATATTTATATATTTGAAATTTTATATCATTTATAATTTATTGATAATATAAATATGGAAAATATTATACATGACACACTTTCTATTTCTTTGATTATTGTCTTAGGACAGTTAAAAAATGACATTACTGGCCAAAGGTAATCATGTATAAGGCTCTTTGTATATTTCAGACAATTTCCCCCTAACCCTAGGGGATTTTTTAATTTTCATCGTTAGCACTTAAAACATTTATCTATACTACTGAAAACACGGCAATTAATACCAAAAAATAAACTGACAGTTTAATAAAGTATAATGTTGTTGTGTTTCCCTCACATTATTTCATTGATTACCAATCAAAATTTGATCTGTTTTCACTTTTAAAAAACAATTTTCCACTTTTCTTTTGGGATTAGACAGTTTGCATGCTAAATTCCTTTTATCAGTGGAAAACTTATTCTTAAATATTTCTGAAAATCTTGGATTTAGTTTGTTTTTCTTAATATATTAAGGATTTTCTTCCTGGAGTGACCACAGTGATATTTATTTACTGTGTTTTACTATTTCCTTCTCTTTACTCACCTATGCATGAGGAACGCTTTGTCCAGACTCAGTGTTTAGCAACAGACAAGGTGACTGGATTACCCTTGACTCAAGTCACTGTCAACCATGCAAGATTACAGAACAGCTTCCTAGAAATTCTAGGCAGCATAATTTCTGCTGTATCCAAGCAAAACGTCAGCAGAGTAGCATCTAGTATTCATCTAGAGTGGGTAATAGGTGCTAGCTACCCTGCTTTTCTCAGAAATTTGAAGTATTAGAAGCAGCTAGACGAACAACATTTAAAAAGTGTCATGGAATAGATAAACCACATCTTCTTGATCCATTCGTCCGTTGATGGACACTTGGGCTCTTTCCATGTTTTAGCTATTGTGGAGAGTGCTGCTATGAACATTGGGGTACATGTGCCCCTATGCATCAGCTGAGCGAAATAAGTCAGGCAGAGAAGGACAAATATCATATGTTGGCACGTATGGGAGGATTAGGAGGAACTTGACGGAGGAACAAGGGGGAGAAGAAGGGGGGAAATGGTGGGGGAAAGGGAGAGAGGCAAACCATGAGAGAC
>NW_024082801.1:0-9024 GCF_003009895.1 Hyaena hyaena | reverse complement strand
AAAAAAAAAAAAAAAGGACTTGCAGAGGAAAACTACAAAGCATCATGGAATTGAATATTTCCCAATGCAATGTTTCTCAAAGGTTGGCCTTTTATTCCTCTAGCCCAGTAAAAAGGAAAAACCTAGTGATACACTTAACTGTACGACTGCATTTACATAACGTTCTTGAAAAAAAAAATAATGGGAGTACATTAGTGATTGCCAGGGGTTAGTGAGGTCAAGGATGGGGGAGGAGTAAGGAGAAGTGGGTGAAGTTATCCAAGGGTGACATTAGGGAACACTGATCTAAGAATTTCTCTATAATTATCATATAATTGGTTGTAATTATCATATAATTTTGTCTCAAAATTAAAACATAAACAAAACATCCTATGTTTTCCCATTATCACAATTATTAACAATATTTAGGCAAGATTTTGATAAATTTTAGTCCTTTTTTGTGCTTTTTTATTTTTTTATTTTGAGAAAACGAGCACACACATGTGATCAAGTAGAGAAGTGCAGAGAGAAAGGAAGAGAGAATCCCAAGCAGGCTCTGTGCTGTCAGTGCAAATCCAAACAGGAAGCTCACTCTCATGAACCCAAGTGTGAGATTAAGACCTAAGCCAAAATCAAGAGTCAGCCATTTAACCAACTGAGCCACCCAGGCACCCCTTGATAAATTTTAGTCCTATTTCATAATGTAAAGTACCAATCAAATTGTTCTGTTATTATGCACTGTGAAAATGTGGTTCCTAAGGGCACCTGGGTGGCTCAGTCGGTTCTGACTTTGGCTCAGGTCATGATCTTGCAGTTCATGAGTTCTAGCCCCACATGCGGCTCACTGCTGTCAGCCTGTCAGCACAGAGCCCGCTCCAGATCCTCTGTCCCCCTCTCTCTGCCCCTCCCCTGCTTGCACTCTCTCAAAAATAAATATTAAAAAAAAAGAAAAAGAAAATGTGGTTCCTATTATCCATGGACTTATTTTAAAGGATAATTCTGGTAATTAACATAGGATAACAAAAGACTCCTTTTTTTTTTTAAATATTTTTATTTATTTCTAGGAGAGAGAGAGAGAGACAGCGTGAGCAGGGGAGGGTCAGAGAGAGAGGGAGTCACAGACTGAAACAGGCTCCAGGCTCTGAGCTGGCAGTCAGCACAGAGCCCGACGCGGGGCTTGAACCCACGAACCGCGAGATCATGACCTAAGTGAAAGTCGGACGCTCAACCGACTAAGCCACCCAGGCGCCCCAACAAAAGACT
Source organism: Hyaena hyaena (assembly GCF_003009895.1). Classification (NCBI taxonomy): domain Eukaryota; kingdom Metazoa; phylum Chordata; class Mammalia; order Carnivora; family Hyaenidae; genus Hyaena; species Hyaena hyaena. The sequence goes on along the minus strand of NW_024082801.1, from coordinate 7,782 downwards.
CCTTAAACAGAATGTAAAGGCTTTTGACAGTGTGTTTCTTTGAAGTCCTGTGGTTCTCTTGGGGGTCATTAGAGTGGACTGGTAGGGGCCCAGGGGACCCGTGTGGGGAGGGAAATCAAGGCCTGGTGTTCTGCTTGGTGCCACTTCTGAGCAAATCGCAGGCATAGCAGAGATAAAGAGCATCTGCCTACCAAATCTGTCCTTTTTCAAAGAAAAAAATTTGTTTCAGGGTCAGCTGCCTATCATTTTGCCAGTTTAGTCCCATAAGTTAGATAAACTAGTAAGAAATCTTCTAGGACTCTGGTAATATGCTGGCTGTCAGTCTTGGGTGTTCGTGTTATCCTTTCTGTGGCTTCGAAGAATTTGTGAGGGGGAAACTCTTTTTTTCTTTTAATTTAAATTCAAGTTAGTTAACAGACAATATAGTCTTGGTTTCAGGAGTAGAACCCAGTGATTCATCACCTACATCTAACACCTAGGGCTCATACCAACATGCACCCTCCTTAATGCCCATCCCCCATTTAGCCCATCCCCCCACCTAACACCCCTCCGACAACCCTCAATTTATTCTCTGTATTTAAGAGTCTCTTATGGTTTGCCTCCCTCTCTGTTTTTATCTTATTTTTTCTTCCTTTACCCTACGTTCATCTGTTGGGTTTCTTAAATTCCACATATGAGTAATTTATATGTTATTTGTCTTTCTCTGACTGACTTATTTTGCTTAGCATAATACACTCTAGTTCCATCCACATTGTGGCAAATGGCAAGATTTCGTTCTTTTTCATTACCAAGTAGTATTCCATTGTGTGTGTATGCACATACACACACACACACACACCAGACACACACACACACACACACACGCACACACACACATACCACATCTTCTTTACCCATTCATCACTCAATGGACATTTGGCAGAAAAGAGTGTCCAATGGACAAAAGTCTCTTCAACAAATCGTGCTGGGAAAACTGGACAGTGCCAGGCAAAAGAATGAAGCTGGACCACTTTCTTACACCATACCCAAAAATAAACTCAAAATTGATGAAAGGCCTAAATGTAATACAGGAAACCATCAAAATCCTATGGGAGAAAACAGGCAGCAACCTCTTTGACCTTGGCTGCAGCAACTTCTTCCTTGGCATGTCTCCGGAGGCCAGGGAAACAAAAGCAAAAATGAACTTTTGGTACCTCATCAAGATAAAAAGCTTCTGCACAGTGAAGGAAACAGTCAACAAAACTAAATGACAGCCAGAAGAATAGGAGAAGATACTTGCAAATGACATATCAGATAAAAGGTTAGTATCCAAAATCTATAAAGAACTTATCAAACACAATGCCCCCCCAAAAAAATAATAATCCAGTGATGCAATGGGCCAAGGACATGAACAGACACTTCTCCAAAGAAGACATCCAGAAGGCCAACCAACACATGGGATGATGCTCAACACCGCTCATCATCAAGGAAATACAAATCAAAACCACAATGAGATACCACCTCATACCTGTCAGAATGGCCAAAATTAACAACTCATGATGCCTTTTGATCAGAGGAGAATTTTGGTTTTGGTACCATAAGTTATACTGATTTTCCGTTGTGATTCTTTATGCTATTTTTATGAAAATCACACTGATGTTGCTATATAGCTTCTAAAACCCTAAGACTGTACTTATTTTTATATGTAACATTCCTATGTTTCAAATACCCATGTTGTCTTTATTTGGTGAAGAATTGACATGAAAGTTCATCTGAGCCTCCCTCCAGCTTTTTTTTTTAAATTTACTTGACTTCTCTGCAATATATGGAGTATTTGTTTTTAACTAATCTCTGATGCCAAATTTATTTTTTATTAAATTCTTTTGTCCTGTTTCTGCACTGAAGTTCCTATGAGCTATCAATAGTTAATTTATACCACATTGTTTTCATGGTTATATTTTGTGATGTATGTTATCACCACAGGGGAGTTTACTTAGTATCATTCTCTTGCATAGTTTCCTTGAATATCCTTTCTTAAAGTTTAATTTTTTTTGAGAGAGAGAGAGTATCTGTGAAAGAGTGGAGGGTGGGCAGAGAGAGAGGGAGAGAGAGAGAGAGAGAGAGAGAGAGAGAAAGAAAGAATCCTAAGCAGGCTCTACCCTGTCAGTACAGAGCAAGATGTGAGGCTTGATCCCACAAACTGTGAGATGATGACCTGAGCTGAAACCAAGAGTCAGATGCTTAACTGACTGAGCCATCCAGGCACGCCTCCTTGAATATTCTTACTTATTTACCCTGATTAACTTATGAGTTACCTTAAGAATACTCCACTCAGTTTTTAATTGGATCATATTAAACCCACACACTGATTTACAAAGAACCATTATTTTTTGCAACATGCTGCCTTAATATTCAGGACTATCATATATTTCTCCATTTATTCAAGTTTTCTTTTATGGCCCTCAGTAAAGTTTTATGATTTCTTCAGAGCAATATGGTAATTACTTGCTATGGTTATTCCTAGGAAATTGTTGTGTTTTCTGGTTATTTTAAATAGAGTCCAAGTATATCGTCTCGAAGTTTATTGATTTAAATATGTGATATTTTTGAGAATACATTTAGTTTTCCATTTACACTGATGATGAGTGAGAGGCCTAAATTGCATTGAAAATATTGTAGTTTGGACATTTTGAAGAAGTTCCTGACTATAGTGTTGATTATACAGCCCCCGAACAATAGAAGCCTTCAGTCAATTCACTGAGTGAAAATAGTTCCCTTTGAGTGCACCATGTGGAACATTTCTCATTAGTATATATTGTTATTTAAAATGTATTTCTAGTTAAACACTTTTGACTCTATTTATGTTTTTCTACAGACAGTGTCCCAAAGGGAGTATATTTTTACTCGTATTGTTGAATCTATACATTATAAAGAAAAAGCACCAAAATTTCCCGGAATAGGGAAATTCAGTTCGTAATTGGCTCAGGATGCCACTTTGCAGTTTCTGAATTTATCCCAAGTTTCTTTCTTTCTAGCTCATGTTGAGTAACGGAACCTTGAACTCTAGAGTTTATGATGCCAAAAAGGAACCTTTGTAGACCAGGCTTTTCAGTGCATTGTCTTTTTGTCTTGGAAATCTCAAAGTAGCAGGATGATGTACAGGGACTTACCTAAGAGAATATTAATTGCAGATGGCTCCCAAGGAGATAAATCATCAATTGTATCTGAATATGTCTGTTCTTCCTCTAAAATAACAATAAAGTATCTCAAGTTTTAGTGTAATCTGATAGGATGCTATAAATTCAACCAATACTTGTCAAGAGACTTGCAGCATCTTTAAAATCACAGATCTTAATGAAGGCTTTGTCAGGACCCAAGGTAGGTAAATTTGTTTCAAGTATCAAAGAGAATTACATTTCCTTTTGTCTCTGTAGAGTCAGGCTAAAAACAAAGGGAGAATTAACTTGGGAAGTTAATTACTTGATACTGAGTTTGAATAAAAATCCTAGGAATATTGGCCTCAATACTTTTTTGGTAACCATTTAAGCTAATTTTAAGCAAAGTGAAAAATCAAATTTAAAATTAGTGGTGGGATGGGAATTATCACATCAAGGAATTTAATTCATTAGGTTCAAAGCAAATGCCACACTTGAAAACTATACTATTTTAATATAAACATTAAAAATTTCACTTGAGGAACACCATCCTGAAGATAAAACTTTCCTTCTCTTCCAAGAGTAGAGCTGAATGTCTTGAAGGGGCAAAAGGAGCATCATCATCTACTCCTTACTTTCCTCTTCTGTGGCTGTTAGATGTTCTTGCCTTATTGCAGCAAAGAGGGAGGAAGGAGGAAATGACTAAACCTTCCTCCATCTCCTCCGCCAGTTTGGTTTTTCCAGCTTCTAAGCAGCTGTCCACATGGACCTTTGTACTTTATGCATCTGTTCTAGGTTAAATTGTGCCCCCCCCCCCCGCCAAAATGTATGTTGAAGTCCTAACCTTCATCACCTCATAACACGACCTTAAAATAGGCTCTTAGAGAGGTAATCAAGCTAAAAATAAGATCATCAGGTGGTCCCTAATACAACAAGACTGGTGTCTTTATAAAAAGGGGACATTTGGACACAGAGTCAGACCTGCACAGAAGGAAGATGATGTGAAAACAGGAGAATACTATGTAAACGTGAAGATGGGTATTGGAGTGATGCGTGCACAAGCCAAGGAATTACAAAATTTGCCAGGAAGTCACCAGAAGTTAGGCGAGGGATGTGGAACAGATTCTTTTTCACAGCATGCAAAGTAACCAACCTGTGGACAGCTTGACATTGGACTTCTGGCCTCCAGGATTGCAAGATAATAAATTCCCATTGTTTGAGCCACACACTTTGTGGGACTCCATTAAGGCAACCCCCAGGAAACTAAGACACCATCCAAAATGCTTGCTCTTTTACAAGGGTGGGTCTTTTGAAACCCATACAAAAAGTTGTACAAAAACAAATGCTTGTTCTGTGACATGAGCGTTCTGGCCTCAGTGTGACCTCTTTGAGGAGCCCTAACCCTTGTAGGACAGCTCCAATCTTCTGAGATTCCTTGTCTGGGTGATGGCCCCACTGATAGGGTACCAGAAAGAGGGCTTAAGCCCAAAGACCTTCCTCAGTCAATGCTCTTCCTTTGGAAAGACTCTTCCCTTGGAAAATCCGAGATATCGAGAATGTAGCTTCTCCACTGGTAAGCATCCATCCAAGGAGGGAATAAAATGTTGATCCTTCATTCTTGAAGCCATTCCTGACCTTTAAAAGTGATTATTTTGAACCACCTTGCCATTGAAAGGGTCAGTGTCTCCTTATTCCTCCTCAGAAGAGTGTGAGGATGGTCTGTCTAGGAGCACTGCATTCCCAAAGAGGTGTCAACCGCCTTGACTTCTCAGTCCTTCCATTGTGCTGACTTGGGGTTGGGAGATGGAGGTCAGTGGCAGGGCCACATTTGCTCTTGAATGGGTCATAGAGTCATCTGTGAAATGTCTGACTCCAGCTTCTGGAAGCTTTTGAACCTAGAATATGTGGTACTTAGCTCCATTTGCTCTCAGTTTTAGCCACAGTTATGAAACAATAGGAAAGATGCCACTCAGTATCTTGTATATGGATGGTGATTCTGCTATTAAAGTATTTTCTTGTTTTCACTTTCTGTTCTTGTCACTCTTTTGAAAATACCTTGCTTATGTCTGAAAGTATGGAGGGTTTTCTTTAGACATCTTATAAATAATAGGTCATTTGCTGCTGTTGGGTTGAAGAGATACGTAAAACAGTGAAACATCAAACAAAATATTTCAATTGCTTTACCTCATTCTGACCATTCTGACCTCTACACCCAGTGTGTGTCTTGCATTAGTGCTGTTCCTCCAGTATTTCTGGATCTCTGCCTTCTGGGTATATGATAATATAGTGCTTGCTTGGCTTTTTGAAGTCTATTATGGCCTTGTGACTTCCTTTGGCCAATGAAAATGTGACGCTGTCATTTCTGAGTGGAAGCTTTAGGAACCCGTATATGATCTGTAAACATTATTCTCTGTCATGACATCCAGTAATCTCAATCTGATGGAGGGTCTATTGGCTTGGATCCTGTGGTAAGGGCAGTGCAGAACTAACTTCCAGCTTACTAGCAAAGGCTGCATATGCATGTAAGACCAAGAAAGAGGTCCGATCTTTTCAGACACTGAAGGATTTTAGTCATTTTGTTACCATGGTATGTACTGCCTCATTCTACTAGTATCATCATAGTCTCTTAGACTAGAAACACCCTTTCTTTTCTGTCGTTTTTCTTTTTATACTCAGTAGGCCAAGGACTCTGAATACAATCCATATACCTAACTTTTCCCTTCTGCTCCCGAACATATAACAAACCATCTAGTCCTTTAAATACTAATAACACCACAGTGTAATCTATCTAAACACGAATTCTTGATTATGTGCTCCCCAACATGCTCATCTGCAACAGTCTCCATTTGATGAGTGTACTCATCTACCCAATTATCTGTTTACTCTATCAACAAATACTGTTGAGTCTGTTTTCATAAATATACCCAATTCCCACATACTTCTCACCATCTCCAGCACTACTGTCCCAGTGTAAACCACCATGATCTCATAATTGGACTTCCATAATTACCTGCTGAATACTTCCCTGTTCAAGTCTACCACATAGAAACTAGTATAGCCAGTCTTTTCTTACTTTAAAAAAATTTTTTTTAATGTTTATTTATTTTTGAGGGAGAGAGAGAGCGTGAGAGAGAGGGGGCAGAGAGAGGGAGACGCAGAATCCAAAGCAGGCTCCAGGCTCTGAGCTGTCAGCCCAGAGCCCTATGTGGGGCTCGAACTCACAAAACGTGAGATCATGACCTGAGCTGAAGTTGAAAGCTTAACCAACTGAGCCACCCAGGTGCTCCCTCAGTCTTTTCTTTAAAATATAAAGCAGATCATGTCATTTCCTGCTCAGTCTTCCAATGGAATCTCATGAAACTAAGAATAAAATGCAAAACCCATTTGGTGATATACAAGGATTAACAGAATATAGCCCTGTTTCCTACCACGTATTCGATTATTCACTGTGTTACAAGCACACCGACCCACACTCTTCTTCTATCTTGTGAAGTACATGCCTGCCTCAGGGCCCTCATAGTTCTTTAGGTTCCCCAAACTTAAAACATTTTTCTTGCCTTAGTGCCTCACTTAATTTTGATCTAAACTCAAGCGTCAACTGTTTAAAGACCTTCTCTGATTATCCAATAAAAATTATCACACTCTTCAACTCTCTATATCATTTTGGTCTGATTTATTTATTGCACAACCATTACCTGACATTATTTAATATATTGATTAAAATTTTTTCATGTTCCATTTTCATATAATCTGTATGAGGTCATGATCTTTGTCTCCATTACTTGCCTTTGTACCTCCAATGCCAAGAATAGTACCAACTCAATAAATAAACAATAAATATCTGATTATTGACAGAACAATGAATAAATGTGCCAATAGATGGTAAAGAAGATAAACATAACTCTTCTCCCTCATGAGGACTCACAATATAATAAACATAGGTAATTACGATCAACCATATAATAAGACTATAGTCTTTTTTTTTTTTTTTTGGTTGTTTTTTTTTTGGGGGGGGGAGAGAAAGAGAGAGAGAGAGAGAGAGAGAGAGAGAATCCCAAGCAACTCCACACTCAGCATGGAGCCTCACTCGGCTAGAACCCATGACCCTGGGATCATGACCTGAGCCAAAATCAAGGGTTGGATGCTCAACCGACCTAGCCACCCAGGTGCCCCAAAACTATATTTTTAGATATTACATTAGCACATCATTTCTGTCCCATATAATCTTTATTATCCCCAAATTCACTCCCATTGAAACAATGGTATTAGTCATTTCAGTCTAACAGTAAACAGTGGATATACTTGCTCAGCTTTGAGCATCAAACTTTTATTATTGTGAACAAGATCACACAAACCAATACTAGATGAGAGAACAGTATATGGTTCACTGAGTCACTAATTCAGTACATTCCTGTAACTTTAACCTAAGTCATGAAATGGAAAAAAGAATTGTGCTGTCATTCCCACCCCCCCACCCCCGATTATATAACAATTGAAAACAATTTCAGATTTGATTTTTTTTTTTACAAATAGTTTATAGTCAAATTAGTTTCTATATAACACTCAGTGCTCATCCCCAAAGTGCCCTCCTCCATGCCCATCCCCCCTCCCCCCCACATCCATCAGTCCTCAGTTTTTGTCAGCATTC
>NW_024082800.1:83915-87769 GCF_003009895.1 Hyaena hyaena | reverse complement strand
AAGTCGGAAAGTCGGACGCTTAACCGACTAAGCCACCCAGACGCCCCTGTTTTATTTATTTCTGAGAGAGAGAGAGAGAGAGAGACAGTGTGAGCAGGGGAGTGTCAGAGAGGGAGACAAAGAATCAGAAACAGTCTCCAGGCTCTGAGCTGGCTGTCAGCACAGAGCCTGACGCGGAGCTTGAACCCACAAACAGTGAGATCATGACCTGAGCTGAAGTCGGACGCTTAACCGACTGAGCTACCCAGGCGCCTCTAAAATGAGAGAATTTAAATGTGTCAAAAGGTATGTTGTGGAAATTCAGTCTCAAAACCTTATGAATGGAAAGCACGATTAATGGACAACTATATTATACCCAATAAATTAATTTTAAACCAATCAAATGTCAAAGGAAAGTATTATTCTTATTTTGTACAAAAGTAACTAAGGTTTTAAATAAAATAACAACAGTTATAAGTGCGATGTAAAGTTTTAAGAAAAACCAGGCTTTAAAATCTACCATTGCAAGGACCAAGTAACCCCACTTCTAAGTATTTACCCCAGAGAAACGAAAAATTAGGGGCATAAACACATACACAGAGACTCAAACTGTACGTGAATGTTTATAGTAGAAGCAAGAATTGAAACTATAGAATCACAATCTTCACAAATCTCAGAGGCATTATGATGAGTGAAAGAAGCCACAGCCTGTTGTGATTCCATTTATATAACATTCTTGCAAAGACAAACCACCAATGGCAGAGAAGAGACAGGCATATACAGGGGTTGGTGGTGGAGAGAACGTCTAACAATGCAGGGGACCCCAAGGGTCTGTTTGGGGAGGAAAAGAAACTGTTTTACATTCTGATTTTGGTTGTCCAACACAAATCTACTCAGCTGTTAAAACTCATAAAACTGGGTGTACCTAGGTAGCTCAGTTGGTTGAGCATCCAAGTCAGGGTTGTGGCATTAAGCCATGCATCAGGCTCTGCACTAAGTATGGAGCCTGCTTGGGATTCTCTCTCTCTCATTCTCTCTCTGCCCCTTCCCCCACAAATAAAACAAAAGTTAAAGGGAATCAAGAGCAAAATTGAACTATTGGGACCTCATCAAGATAAAAAGCTTCTGCACGGGAAAGGAAACAATCCATAGAACTAATAGGCAACCGATGGAATGGGAAAAGATAGTTGCAAGTGTCATAAGATAAAGGGCTAGTATCCAAAATCTATAAGGAACTCACCAAACTCCACACCTGAAAAACAAATAATCCAGTGAAGAAATGGTCAGAAGACATGAACAGACACTTCTCCAAAGAGGAGAGTCAGATGGCCAACAGACACATGAAACGATGCTCAACGACCCTCCTCATCAAGTAAATACAAATCAAAACCACACTGAGATACCACCTCATGCCGGTCAGAGTGACTAAAATGAATTAATCAGGAGACTATTGATGCTGGCGAGAATGTGGAGAAACGTGCAACCACTTGCACTGTTGGTGGGAATGTAAACAGATGTAGCCGGTCTGGAGAAGAGTGTGGAGGTTCCTCAAAAAATTAACAATAGAACTCCCCTATGATCTAACAATAGCACTGCTGGGAATTTCCCCAAGGGACACAGGAGTGCTGATGCATAGGAGCACATGTACCCCAATGTTCATAGCAGCACTCTCAACAATAGCCAAAACATGGAAACAGCCTAAGTGACCATCAACTGACAAATGGATCAAGAAGATGTGGTCTATCTATACAATGGAATACTACATGGCAATGAGAAACAGTGAAATCTGGCCATGTGTAGGAACATGGATCGACCTTGAGGGTGTTATGCTGAGCGAAATAAGTCAGGTAGAGAAGTACAGATACCATATTTTTGCACATATAGGAGGACTAGGAAAGTTTACGGAGGATAAAGTGGGAGAAGAAGGGGAAAAATAGTTGGGAGAGGGATGGAGGAAAACCATGAGAGACTCTTGAATGCTGAGAACAAACTAAGGGATGATGGGGCTGGGGGATAGGGTAAGGGGGGTGATGAGCATGGGGAATGCCCTTGTGGGGATGAGCACTGGGTGTTATGCAAACAAACTTGACAATAAACTATTACAAAATATAAAATACATTAAAAAATAAATAATAATAGTAAAAAAACCTCACTAGGCAGAGAAGGGAATGTTACTGTACGTTAAATTTTAAGGTCTGTAAATGTTGACTCCACCCATCAGTTATAAAGAGGACTCTCTGCACCCAAAGTGTCCTCCTAAGATGTTTGAAGCTGAAAACACAATTATGAAGACTTTGCTGTTACCTTCAGAGAAACCTCAGTGGTCTTGTTTTCACAGGCATCGTCCAGAACCCTGAAGGTGGCATTCATCAGTGCGCAGAAGGAGCCCTGTACCCCAGAGAAGCACANATCCCTCCTCATCAGGGAAATAGAGATCAAAACCACACTGAGATATCACCCCAAGCCGGTCAGAGTGGCTAAAATGAGCAAATCAGAGGACTCTAGTTGCTGGCGAGGATGTGGAGAAACAGGCGCCCTTCCACACTGTTGGTGGGAATGTAAACTGGTGCAGCCCCTCTTGAAAACAGAGTGGTGGTTCCTCAAAAATTTAACAGTAGAATTCCTCTATGTCCCAGCAATAGCACTGCTAGGAATTTACCCAATGGATACAGGAGTGCTGATGCATAGGGGCACATGTACCCCAATGTTCATAGCAGCACTCTCAACAATAGCCAAAACATGGAAAGACCCTATGTGTCCATCAACTGACAAATAGATCAAGAAGATGTGATGTATCTATACAATGGAATACTACATGGCAATGAGAAAGAATGAAATCTGGCCATCTGTAAGAACAAGGATGGAACTTGAGGGTGTTATGCTGAGTGAAATAAGTCAGGCAGAGAAGGACAGATACCATATGTTTGCATGTATAGAAGGACTAGGAGGAACTTAATGGAGGGCCATGGGGGAGAAGAAGGGGAAAAATAGTTGGGAGAGGGATGGAGGCAAACGATGAGAGACTCTTGAATGCTGAGAACAAACTGAGGGATGATGGGGCTGGGAGACAGGGAAAGGGGGGTGATGGGCATGGGAGAAGGCTCTTGTGGAGATGAACACTGGGTGTTATATGTAAACCAACTTGACAATAAACTATTAAAAAAAATAAAATACATTAAAAATGAAAAATAAAAAATAATAATAAAAACTCACATGGCAGAGAAGGGAATGTTACTGTATGTTAAATTTTAAGGTTCTGTAAATGTTGACTCCACCCATCAGTTATAAAGAGGACTCTCTTCACCCAAAGTGTCCCCCCAAGATGTTTGAAGCTGAAAACACAATTATGAAGACTTTGCTGTTACCTTCAGAGAAACCTCAGTGGTCTTGTTTTCACAGGCGTCATCCAGAACCCTGAAGGTGGCATTCATCAGTGCGCAGAAGGAGCCCTGTACCCCAGAGAAGCACACGTGTGAGCGTCCATCGATCCATCCCTCAGTGTGTGAAGTACAGATTGGCCACCCAGCCCACCAAGTGGGTGGTCTTAAACTCCTAGGGGGTCAGAAGGCTTAGAACTCTCAGGAAAATAGAAACTCACCTTTTAAGCAGAATTGGAACCACAGTACCTTCTTCTTCCATGAATAAAAGGAGCAAATGCAAAGAAACAGCAAAACTACTTTGTGGGGTCAAAGATGGGGGAAATGTGTGAGAAAAACCCATTGGTCCGAAAGGAATATGATTCAGCCACAAAAGGTAGTGAAGCACTGGCATCTGCTACAATGTGGATGAACCTTGAAAACACTGTGCTCAGTGAGGGAAGCCACAGGCAAAACCCCACAAACTGTACGATAACATTTGTGTGTGTGTGTGTGTGT
>NW_024082800.1:50218-79483 GCF_003009895.1 Hyaena hyaena | reverse complement strand
CCTCCTTACACTTGAAGGGAATCCCTAGGAAGGAAATAAAAGCTACAAGTAAAAGCTCAGCCACACCAAGCTATAATTGAAAGATAAGTCTGATCTCGTTCTCCCCTGCCTGAAATCTATCCATCACCATATAACGTGACAGTGGAAATCAGCAAACCACAGCCACACAGAGAAACACCAGGGACTCTGAGAAGCAGGATGCTGAGTGAAAAGAGCAAGTCGGAAAAGACTACACAGAGCACGATGCCATTTTTATAGAGTTCCAAAGCAACAAAACAAAACAAATTAAAAAAACAAGCAAAACTAAAAAAAGTGTTGTTTAGGGACACATACGTGAAGGTCAATTTTTTTTAAGTGGGGGAATTATAAATACAAATTTCCAAGTAGGCCTCTCTGGGGAGGAGTAGGGAAGTTGAAATAGGGAAGGAACATGCAGGAAACACATGAAATTGATGATATTCTACTTCTCATGTTGACATACTCGTTTTTTGTTATACTGCATTGTCTGCATATAAACTACCTCTATTTTTAATGTATCAAGTAATCCACAATTTAAAAAATTAAGCTGCTCACAGTTTCCCATTGTTCTCAGCACAACCTGGGCCACTGAGATCACCACTCATCATGTGGATAAATCCTACACTTCCTTCCAGCTTCAGCTTAACCGCCACTTGCCCGGAGCACATTAAATATCTCCTCACTCATGCATCCAAAGTGCACGATGACTGTTCAACTGTCACACTCACTGTGGTTAATTACGTGTGTGCTCTTTACTCCCTTGCCTACACTATAAACTGCATGAAGGGAAATATCTCCATCACATCCAAGATTGAATTCTCAGTACCTAGTGCAGAGAACTGTTTGACGAATTAATAGATCCCCCCCCAAAGTAATTTATCGAATGAGTGAATTAATCAGTGAGTGAATGAATAAATTAGAAAAGAGAGGATTGAGGATAAAGTAAAGTAAGAGGAGGATCCCAGGTTGGGTAGATGGAAGAACTTACAACCAAACCAAGACACAGATTCCATTGCCATGAGGCACAAGGAGATAATTACTTTTGCAGTTGAAGTTCAAGGAGCCTTCTGGATCGGGACGAAAGCCATCAATGCAGCTACAGCTGTAGGAGCCCGAGGCATTGGTGCAGATGGAATTGGGGCCACAATGTGACGGATCATGGGAGCACTCATCAATACCTGCAAAGAACTTGAGGCGATCAGACAACCCAGAAGAACCAGGAGATCCTTCTTTCCAGGGATAGTCAGCCACCCCTCTTCTCCCCTCTGCATTCCACGCCTTGGCCTGTGAAGTTCAGCTGTCCATTGCTTGGTGCAAAGCCAGAGCAGGTGCAGAAGTAGCTACCAGGGGTGTTGGTGCATGTCACGTTGGAAAGACACATGTGAAGGCACTCATCAATATCTATAGGGTTGAGAATGGGCATGAGGCAGAGCTGGCTAGAAATCCTGCAAAAGCTATGCTCCCAAAGCATAGAGTTGTCACTAAAAAATAAAATAAAATAAAATAAAATAAATAAAAATATGGTGGCCCAACCAGAAACTTCTGCATCTAGGTTTGCGACATGGGACTAGTTTTCACTTATGGACTGTGAGCACATCCATTTGTCACCTCTGGGCCAAGGTGGTTACAAGGTTAGTGTGCCTTCTCTCTCCTTCCCCATCACTGACTGAACCAGGGAGTCCAAAGCCATAGGTATATAAGAACCTGCAGATGTAAGGAAATGGATTCCTATATAATGTGTGGAGAAAAGCTGCCCACTGCCCAGGCATATCTATATTGGATGGTTATGAAAGTAAGAAATTGCTATTATGTTTAGCTAGTGGTTCTCAGCTGAGGGCAGTTTGCACCCTGATCCCATCCAGGGGACATGGGGCAATGTCTGGTGACATCTTGGGGTGTCCTGACTGGGCTGGGGGTGTACTACTGTGATCTAGTGGGTAGAAGCTAAAGATATTCTCCTCTTGGTGTCACAGAAAACATCTCGAACCAAGAAGTAGGCTTCTCGTTCAACAGCGAGCTCCCCACCTGCAGACACACTTAAGCATCAGCTACGTGAACTCTTGTCAGAAATGACACAAATATTGGGGCTCCTGGGTGTCTCAGTCGGTTAAGCACTGGACTCTTGATTTCAGCTCAGGTCATGATCTCACACTTCTTGAGTTAGAGCCCCGTATTGGGTTCTACCAAGGCGGAGCCTGCTTGGGACTCTCTCTCTCCCTCTTTCTCTACCCTTCTCCCGCTCATTGTCTCTCTCTTTCCATTTCTCTAAAATCAATAAATAAACTTTAAATGAAGGAGCAAGTGGATAAATAAGCAAATAAATAATTTTTAAATATCGCATAAATGGAATTTATATTTTGCAAATGGAACTGGACTAGGCGCGTGGTTTTCAAAATGTTTTGGCTGAAGAAAGTTTTCACTTCATGGAAAGTGAAACTTATTTAGTAGGTAAAACATATAAGAGAGATGATAATGTGACTCATATAGGGGCTCTGGAAAGAATCTTAAGAACACAGAGTACTGTATTAATCTATTTCTAAAGTCTTTTCCAATTCGCCACACTATTGTTCTGCTTCCAGCAATGTCAGTAGCTGCTGAAGGTCAAGGTAAAAAGAAATATAACATTTAAAAAAAAATTTTTTTTAATGTTTTATTTATTTCTAGGAGAGAGAGAGACAGCGTGAGCAGGGGAGGGTCAGAGAGAGAGGGAGCCACAGACTGAAACAGGCTCCAGGCTCTGAGCTGGCAGCCAGCACAGAGCCCGACGCGGGGCCCGAACCCACAAACCGCGAGATCATGACCCAAGCGAAAGTCGGACGCCCAACCGACTAAGCCACCCAGGCGCCCCGAAATATAACATTTTTAATGAAAAGAAGCACACATTTCCCCTGGGGGTTGAAGAACATAAGATGTGCTCTGCAGTGTGTCAGATCCTCCGAAGACGGCCGCCATCAATTCGTTCATTTCCTGTGTGTACTTGTTGGTGGCCCAGCGATCTGAGGAGTTAGTTTTCCCTTCCTTTGCCTGCAGGCTGGCCCCATGACTGTGACCAGGAGAATGCGGCAGAAGGAATGTTCTGGCACTTAAGTTCAGGCCTTACAAGGACTCACAGTTTCTGCTTTCTTCCTCTTGCAGCTTCCCTTACTGCAAACCAGCTGCCATGTTCCCAGGAAGCCCAAGCGACCATGAGGAAGGCCCCATACGGAAACCGAGGGGCCCAGCTGAGCTCCCACCCAGAGACCAGCACCAACTACAAGGAATGTAAGTGAGGCCATTTTGGACCTTGTGCCTTCTTAGTGCACCCGCCCCTCCAAAAAAAAAACACAACACCTAAGTTATCCACAGAATTCTGAGCAGGCAATAAGTGTTGTTTGTAAGCCACTCTGTTCAGGATATGTTGACATCCATTAAAAGTCCTCGGCATGTCTGGGAGCATTACCTGTACATCTGAAATCCTCTGGTTTCTCAGGGGTCCAGACAACAGGTGAAAAGAACCCGGCCAGGAAGAACTCCAAAGAGTGGAGTTCCTGGCACATTCGTCCACATCTAAGCAGAAAACGAGGCTTGTCAACAGGATAAAGGACACTGAGGCCATGGCGGTGCACTGCCCCATCCTGACCGAAGCCAGTGGTTTCCCTGCTCTGCTCGCGCCCTCATAAACACTGCTGACGGGAAGTGCAAAGAGCTATGACTGTGACCCACAGAAATCTTGTGATGAGGCTCTCCACATCTTGGGATAAAATCCAAACTCCTCACTAGAACCCAGGAGACTCTGAGAGCCTGTACCCTCCTAAGTCCACCTTAGTCATCTTTCCTTTCGAATCCCTTAGTGATTCCTGATCCATATTCACTGATTGCCTGTAGGTCCATGAAGGCTCATGTCTGCTCCCTCAGCCTTGAACTCACTTGCCCCCTCGTTCCTTGATAAATCTCAATTCCTTCCCCTAAAATACTATGTTATCAATAATAATAACAACCGAGAGGCATCCAAGTGGAGAGGTGGAGAGCATGGACAGTGTGGGCTCAAAGCTTGGCTCTGTCCCTATTGATTGTGTGTTACTGGTTGCTGTGGGCTGAATTACATCCCCCCCAGATTTATACATTAAAGCCCTAATACTCAGTGAAACAAAGAGCATTTTCAAGATGATTAGTTGACGAGGTATTAAAATGGGATTAGTGTCTGGGGGCACATGGTGGCTCAGGCAGTTGAGCTTCCTAAACTTGGTTTCAGCTCAGGTCATGATCTCAAGGTTTGTGAGTTCAAGCCCAGCATTGGGCTCTGTGCTGATAGTGTAGACCCTGTTTAGTTATCTCTCTCTCTCTCCCTCTCTCTTCTTCTCTCTCTGACCCTTCATGCTCTCCCTTTCTCTCAAAAATAAATAAATAAACATTTTTAAAAAGATGGGATTAGTGCACATAAAACAAGAGGAAGAGAGAGCAGAGATCAATGTCCATTAGGACCCATAGTGAAGGCAGTCATCTGTAAGCCAGGAGGATAGCCCTCTCCAGAACCCAGCTGTGCTCTCAGACTTCCCACCTCCACAAGGAGAGAAAATAGGTCTCAATGTTGAAACCACCCTGTTTGCAGTTTTTTGTTCTGGTGGCCCTGAGCTGACAATGAACAAGGATAGTTCATCTCTGTGTGTCTCGGTGCCATCCTAAGTCAGGTAGGGATAAGAATAGTACTCGCCTCATAGGTTTGTTTGGAGCATTAAAGAAGGTGTCATCTGTGAAGGACTCAGAACAGAGCACGAAGAGTAAGAAGTATGAGGTAAGTATTTGTTAACTCAAAATTAACTGCTAACATGTTGGGAATTTTTGTGACAGGTGGTGAGGAAGATCACTCAAGCAATGCTCATGGCAGCCCTGTGAGGTGCACACCAACATTACTCTCATTTTTCTTATAAGGGAACTGAGTCTTCACAACTGTGCAGAGTCACACAGCTTATGAAAGGCACACTAGGATTTAAAACCAAGCTCTCTCTGGTTCTGGACTTTTATTTTTTATTTATTTTTTTTTAATGTTTTATTTATTTCTAGGAGAGAGAGAGAGAGACAGTGTGAACAGGGGAGGGTCAGAGAGAGAGGGAGTCACAGACTGAAACAGGCTCCAGGCTCTGAGCTGGCAGTCAGCACAGAGCCCGACGCGGGGCCCGAACCCACGAACCGCGAGATCATGACCTAAGCGAAAGTCGGACGCCTAACCGACTAAGCCACCCAGGCGCCCCTCTGGTTCTGGACTTTTAGATAACAACCTCCCAGTCTCTCTTGAGTCCGAGTCTGGGAATTTGGGCTTAAGTCAATGCTGGCCAGTTCAGATCCTGACTCCTCAACTTCCTATCTATTTGACCTTGGAAGGGTTGTTCCTCCACAATGGAGGCCCAGGATCCTCATCTGTAAAATGGGCATAAAATACTGCTAATACCATCAGGTTGTTGGGAAGACACTGAGCACACATATGGCAGAACTCATCTCCAAAGGCAAGGGAATCAAGAGCAAAAATGGACTATTGGGACCTCATCAAGACCAAAAGCTTCTGCACGACAAAGGAAACAATCCATAAAACTAACACCAACCGACAGAATGGGAAAAGAGAGTTGCAAATGACATATCAGATAAAGGGCTAGTATCCAAAATCTATAAGAAACTCACCAAACTCCACACCCAAAAAACAAACAATCCAGTGAAGCAATGGGCAGAAGACGTGAACAGACATTTCTCAAAAGAGAACATCCACATGGCCAACAGACTCATAAAACGATGTTCAACGTCCCTCATCAGCAGGGAAATACACATCAAAACCACACTGAGATACTACCTCATGCTGGTCAGAATGACTAAAATGAATTAATCAGGAGACTATAGATGCTGTCGAGAATGTGGAGAAACGTGCACCCACTTGCAGTGTTGGTGGGAATGTAAACTGATGTACCGCTCTGGAGAACAGTGTGGAGGTTCCTCAAAAAATTAACATTACTCCCCTATTACCCAGCAATAGCACTGTTGGAATTTACCCAAGGGACACAGGAGTGCTGATGCCTAGGAGCACATGTACCCCAAGTTCATAGCAGTACGTTCAACAATAGCCAAATCATTGAAAGAGCCTAATGTCCATCAACTGATAGATGAATCAAGAAGGTGTGGTTTATATACACAATGGAATACTACATGGCAATGAGAAACAATGAAATCTGGCCATGTGTAGCAACGTGGATGGAACTCAAGGGTATTATGCTACATGAAATAAGTCAGGCAGAGAAACACAGATACCTTATGTTTGCACGTATAGGAAGATTAGGAGGAACTTAACGGAGGACCATGGGGGAGGAGAAGGGGAAAAATAGTTGGGGAGAGGGATGGAGGCGAACCTTGAGAAACTCTTGAATGTTGAGAACAAACTGAGGGCTGATGGGGGGAGGGGGAGGGGAGTGATGGGTATGGAGGAGGGCCCTTGTGGGGATGAGCACTGGGTGTTATACGTAAACCAACTCGACAATAATCTATTTTTAAAAAAAAGAGAGAAAGAAAGAAAGAAAGAGAGGGTTGGAAGGCAATGCCAATGTTGATTGGTAGGGTGGGGAAGAACTATATAAATAGTCCAACTCCAAAAGATGCATTATTCTCAGGGCCTTGAGCACCAGGCTCTGCACTTCCTACCACATGCCTTGTTTATTTCCTTCTCCCAAGTGTATCCCTTTTCTTATGAACAGCTTCCTCTTTTGTCTGCAGGGGCTGCCTAACGCTTTGCAGATTTCCGGCACATTATCACTTGTGGCATCTCATCTGAGCTTTCCATTACCCTTTTCCTCTGTGGCTCAATTGCTCACAACTCAAACCCGCCCCAAACCGGAACCACAACCCAAGTGACTGGGCACCTGCCAACCTCTCTTTCTCCTCTTCTGCCTCCTCCCATCAGCCATGCTCACCTTTGCTCAGTTTCCCAAATGCTTTCCGGTCTCAGGACTTGTGCGTGCACCGACTTGCTAGCCCTCCCTAATCACACAAACGATTCCTTATAATAAATCTTTACCTGTATGTATCCATCCTATTGGCTCTGGTTCTCTGGATAACTCTTGACAAATACAAACTGCCTGCTGTGTGTCGGGCACTATTCTGGGCACTGTGGATTCATCAGTGGAACAAGACACACAAAATTCCCCAACTTCAACAGAGTGGATAATCCGGAGAGGTGAGGGCAAGGGATATAATGTCAAACTACAGTAGTCACGGAGAAGATGACACATGAGCTGAAAATAGAGAAGGTGGGCGGGGGGGGGTGTCCCTGTTTACATATAGGGCAAGAGCATCCCAAACAGAGGGCACAGCTCATGCAAAGGTCCTAGGGCAGGACTGGGCCTGGGGTATCGGAGAAACAGCGAGGAGATGTGTAGGACTGGAGCACAGCGAGCAAGGGGGAGAGAGGATGATGGCAGGGCAGGGTGGGAATGAAGCAAGTCCTGTAGTGCCTTGGGGGCCTCAGGGAATACTTGGTTTTACCCCAGGGAGATTGGAGCCCTGAGGGGGTGTGGGCAGAGGAGGGCAGGACCTGACTCAGATCGTCTGGTGGCGATCACTTAACTGACCCAAGCATGGAAGGAAAACTCCAAGTGCCAAAAAGACTTTTAAAAATATAAGTAGAGCTTCCGTTTCATTGGTGCCTCCCGAGCACCAGTCCCCTTCCGCACATTTTCTGCAAGCCCCACAATAATGCTTCCAGGTGGGTTGACCTAGTGATCTGGATTCCCCAGGGCTCTCCTTATGTTAGCAAAGTCCAGAGTCCTGGGAATCCCCTTCCTGGTTGAAGGCAAGCCAGGACAGTGGTCACATCTTCTTCAAGGCAAACAGTAGGCCTCCATTTTACAGATGTGCAATCTGATGCCCAGGCGAGCTTGTGGAGCCTCTCCCGGGTCACACAACAGGTCAGAATGCAAAACAAGAGTAAGCAGAACGAGTAGAAAGAGTGAAGGTTGGCAGTGTGTCCAGGGACCCTGGTCACAGGCTTTGCCCCCCAAACTCCAGCAAGAACAGGATAATTTACATTTCTCTGAGAAGCAGGAGGGTCAACATCGTTGAGCACCAGTTTTGTTCCAGGTGCCAGTTAATGCTCATTGAAACCCAGCCTTATTAATCCCTCTTATCCCCTTTTTTATGGAAGCTGAAGTCTTGGGGGATTTACTGCAATACCTGAGTGCCGGAACCAAGACCTGAACCCAGGAAATGTGACTCCAGAGCCCAGCTCTTGACAATGCACACTGAATGGAATCCTCACAACTATCCCATTACATTGTGGGAGGGTTGTCGCTGTACCCATTAATCAGATGACAAAACTGAGAGACGGAGCTGCTTGCCCAAGGGCTAAGTGCCTTCCGTCTGGGGGAGTCTCTTTATCAACATGCGTGCCCTGCCACCCAGCCTGCAGGCAGAGGAATGAGAAGCCATCGGCTCCCCTTGAAAGTGGCCGGGAGCCAGCCAGCCTCTGTATTTCTCTGAATGAGGGTGATTCAGCAGAGAGAGATACAAAAGCAGCAACAGGTACCGTCTCTTCCTGGGCCTTCACCTACATCAGCTCATGAGCTCTTCCCATCTTGCCAGGTCAGGAGAGGGTAGATTCTGGTCGCTCTTGGCACCTGCCATCTGCGTTACCGGCTTGGTATACCTATCCCCGAGCTGTTTCACTGGCTTGGAGGCAATGACCGGCAGACAGATGCTGGAACGTCACAGCAAGCCTCCCCCTTGATCTGAGCAGGTGAGCCCCTGGGGTGCACTTCACGCCCCAGGGCTGCCTGTGAGACCAGGCTGTGGCCGAGGCTCTCCCCAAACACCTTCCATGTGGCTCTGTCTGTCCCTGCTCTGTCCTGCTTCCCTCGTTCCCCTGCAAGTGCCTCCTGACAGCCCTCCCTCAGTAAATTACTCACACAAGAATCCTCTCATCAGCCTCTGCTTCTGCAGACACTGACTAAAAGCGGATGGTAACCCATATTTTGGTACCTTTCTGTTTTGTTTGCATCTTTTTCTAAGAAGGTAATGAGTGCTTGCAAAAGAAGACCTCAGGGGCGCCTGGATGGCTCAGTTGGTTAAGTGACCATGGCTTGGCTCAGCTCATATCATGGTTCGTGGGTTCGAGCCCCGCATCAGGCTCTGTGATGACAGCTCAGAGCCTGGATCCTGCTTCGGATTCTGTGTCTCCCTCTCTCTCTCTGCCTCATCCCCCACTCATGTTCTGTCTCTGTCTCTCAAAAATAATTAAAAAATGTTAAAAAGCTGTAAAGACAAGAAAACTTCAAGCAGTGCAGAAGTATATAAAGTAAAAGTGAAGATCTCAGTCCCCCATCCTTATACACACAGGTAACCACTGTCAACAGCTTAGAGTGAATCCTCTCAAAGACAGGTCCTTTTCAAAGCCTCAGTCATGCAAATGTATTATTAAATACAGATTAATACAGATTAAATACAGATACATTTATAAATTCACACAATTTTATGGACACAGATGGGATCGTGGAATATAGAATCTACTGTGCTTCTCCACAACAGTAGTTACTAATCATAGATGGCTGCGTTTAAATCTGAAAAAATATTTTTAATGGAAACATTCCATTCTTCAGTCCTATTAGCCCTATTTCAGTTGTTCACTAGCGCCTTTTGACCAGGGGTCACCGTACATCCAGAATATGTCCATCATCACAGAAAGTTCTGTTGGACGATACGGTTGTATTATTACTTGCTTTTGCATTGGAGGTAGGTCTTGCAAACCAAGAGAAGCAACATTAGTAAAGCACAGAAGCTGGGTGATGGGTACATGGGAGTTTGTTACACTATTTCCCCTACTTTGAAGGTTTAAATGTTTCTATAATAAAAATTAGAGAAGAATATGTTTGGGGCACCTTTCCATGTCGGTCCCTACAGACTTAACTCATGCTTTTGAACATCTGTGTACCTTCCATTGTGTCCATAGGACGTGACCGTGACAGAAACGGCTTGTAGGCAAAAATCAAGCAGTTACTCCACACTCCCTGTCCATACTACGAAGCTGTCACTGGCAAGCAGCTGTCCAACCTCAACTACATTTCCAGCTCACCTTGTGTCCAGGTATGGCCATATGACCTTGAACAAATACAGCGTGCATCATTGCCAGTACGGGGTTTTTATAAAGTGGGTGTGCATTCTCCACTGTTCCTTTTTCCTTCTTCTAAGGTCTGCACAAGACTCTAAGACCCTAGCACGGCTGAGCCACAAGACAGAAGGAGTCCAGGTCTCTGAATTATGGCTTGGGGAATGCCACTCACTGATCAGAAATATCTGCATTAGATCCTTAAACAAACAAAAATTAAATTTCTTTGTATTAAGCCATGGACAGTTTGGGTTTGTTACAGTAGCTAGTGTTACTCTATGAAACACAACATCTTATTCAGCCAGTCCCGTCGTGTAGACATTGTTCATTCCAAGTTGTTACCAAAGTAGTTTAAGCACACATTCTCGCATCTATGGTGATGTTTCTCTATAAATTATATGAATATCATTTGGAATAAATTTCTGGATTAGGAATTGCTGCGTCGATGTGTATATACATTTTAAAAATACGTTTAATGTTTATTTATTTTTGAGAGTGAGAGATAGTGTGAGCATAGGAGGGGCAGAGAGAGAAGGAGACCCAGATTCTGAAGCAGGCTCCAGGCTCTGAGCTGTCAGCACAGAGCCCAACGAGGGGCTCGAATTCTGGAATTGCAAGATCATGACCTGAGCCGAAGTGGGATGCTTAACCAACTGAACCATCCAGGAGCCCCAAAGTGTATATGCATTTTTATAACATATTATTAAGTATAATAGACACAGAAAAGCACAAATATCATAAGTGGACACTCAGATGAACTATTGCAAAGTTGACATCTCGTTTTTATGAAAAATAGTTATACATTTTTAATCCCAATAGTGCTCAGTTTTCCCATATGTTAAGGCTTTTGAATTCTCACTTACAAATTCCTTGTACATGCTTCAACTATAACATCTCTCACACTCTCTACGTGGGGCACACATTCTTTCTTATCTTTAACTGCCCACCTTGCCTGTGCTGTATCAGACCTGGGCTAGGTCCCAGAGCTGTGGAAATTAATACAATGACTTCCTTACCAGCCAAGGGCTTTCTGGAATCAATGATAATAATCATTTTTTCAAAATTAAGGTGACCCTTTTGGAAATACATGATTTTCTCTTTTCCACTTATATGGATGTGAATCCACTCCCCAACACACTCTGCCAAAGAATTTCATCTTCTTCAGGAAAAAGTAAGATGTCTTAGCAGTAGACACATGATGAAAGCAAAGTAGCAACATTCAGGTTTTAATTACCAAACTAGATGTTTGGGTTTCCAGCAAGATATGAGTCTTGAAAGAAAGCCTTATAAGAGAAATGAGTCTGGGGGATCTAGTATACAGCATGGTGACTCTAGTTAAAAATACTGTCCTACAGGGGCACCTGGGTGACTCAGTCGGTTAAGCATCCAACCGTGGGTCAGATCTCAGTTCGTGGGTCTGAGTTTGAGCCCCGGATCAGTCTCTCTGCTGACAGCCCAGAGCCCACCTCAGATCCTCTCTCTCTGCCTCTCCCTTGCTCATGAGCGTGTGCACACACACGCTCTCTTCTCTCTCTCTCTCAAAAAATAAACATTTAAAAACAAAACAATAGTGTAGTATATGCTTGGTAGTTGCTATGAGTAGATCTTAAATAGCTTCAACTACGAAAGAAAGGTGATGAAGATGTTAGTGGACACTGTGCTGGTAATCATTTCTCAATATATGTGTGTATCAAGTCAACAGTGTACACCTTAAACTAACACAGATTGTTATACGTCAGACATAACTCAATCAAAACAATTTTCAGGAATCAGGTTTGGAGGACTAGAAGGTAGAGTTTTCAATAAGCCTAGGCGTAAGGCAAATACCTATCACAAGGGAAGAGAAAAAACTATGGGAAGCTAATTGAGAGAGGAGATGAGAAGGACCTATCAGAACACCTGTTCCTCTGCCACCTCACCTCAGAAAATCCCACACCGAATGGGTGAATTTAGGATATCAAGAGTAGGGGCTGACTTCTCCCAAAAGAAAGCAGGTAGGGTTTCCAAGTTAGAAGAGAAGGTTGCTTTCTGTGGGTATCACATCTAACAAGGTGTGAAAGCCAACAATTAGAACCCACAGAGGGAAGTAGCTAGTAGGTAGTTCTAAGAAAGCTCTTTTTGTTTATTACAGCATGAACACAGAAAGCAGAAGCTCTTGCATGGACCCCTGGGGCGGGGGGGAAGCTGCTGAGAGGAGAATGACACAAGCAAGGTGGGGCCATGCTCTACCAGTAGACAAAACACCCCAGACAAAACACCCCAACCAGAGTCTACCTTCCACATCCATAAGATCCTAGAAGTTGCCCCTATACCAATATCCAGCTGCCATCTTGGGAGGGTAGGAAATTGGAAAGATTAACTGTTTGTACAACATAGACTGAGTTTCCCAGAGAAGGCTGAGCCAGGAAACTGAGACACTGAGAACACTACGAACTGGCAATATTTTCCCTCTCCATCCAGCAGGAGCTTAGACGGAAGAAGGAAACAATACATTTTAAAAATGCAGTCCCACCACACTACCATTTATGACGTTCTTATCACATGTACCAGGTGGTTAACCAAGTTACCTCTTTTGATTTAGGCTTCCAACATCCCTGTAGATGGGAACCTTTGGTATCTGTATTTCACAGCTGAGGAAAGTGACAATCAGAGCGGTTTTGTGTGCGTTATCTGAGGTCACACAGTGAATGCAAGACCACATAGGTAAAAGCCTAGAACAGGAACTAGGAGACCCAGATATTATTTATCCCTTTCTTTGGCACTAAGTAACTCCCAGCAAGTGTTCAGCTGCAGCTCAGCCTCCTGGGACACAAGGGTCTCCTCCCCAGAAAACACCTTCCTGCACATTGAGCATATGGATTCTCTTTGACCAACTTACCAGTTGTCGTTGATTCTATTGAGAAAAAATGTGAGCTGCATAAACCACAACACCCTATAAACAAAGAAAAGAAAAATATCATGAACCATCAAGAAGCAATGTGGGCTTAATCTGACAAAGTGCTCCAGTTCTGATGAGTCCATATGAGAGATCCAACTGAGTGACACACAATATTTCATATAATGTTCACAGAAGCCATTCCTGCTTTTTTGCACTGTATGGTTTTCGTTTTGTTTGTATCATCTTAATTTTTTTCAAGGACAGAACAAAAACGTACCAGCTGACTTTCAAAAACATACACTAAGACATGTACTCTCAAAAAAAAGAGAATTCCCCAAATTAGCAAAACCTGGCTCTTGGGGATAGATCCCCTCCCCCATGCTCGCTCACTTGCTCTTTCTCTCTCTCTTGCAAATCTAAATAAACTTTTAAAAAATTGGCTAAAAGGCAGTGCAGCCCCCAGCACTTAGCTCTTTTCCAACATTACAGCCTCCACTTCCACAACCCCCACAACCACCACCCTCTGAACCCACCATCTCTACCCCCAGCACCAATGACGTCATCACCACCTTTTGCTGATTAACTTCAAGACAGAATAAGGCACTAGAGCTAATATCAGGGCGGACAGGCCAAAGCAACAACTTGGCATTCCTGCAGGTGGAGTCCACGAGTTACCTACTCCTTCTAATGAAGCCTCCCAGTCAGCAGGTCCAATAGCTTCTAAATCCCAACATTCCAGTTCATTTTCACTAGCTGAAATCCTCTTGCTAGTTAATTATTTTAGAGGCAACAGAGCATCATTTTTCAGCATGCCAACTCTAGAGTCAAAATGCTTGAGCTTAAAAATCTGGCTTCATGAATTACTGACTGCATGGCCTTAGGAAAGTTATTCACTCTCTTTGGGCTTAAGTTTTCTCTTCCACAAATAGATGCACTGATGCCCAGGTGGGGAAGCCTGCACTTGTTGCTTGAAACACTGTCCTGCATTCATAGATTTGAACAAGTGACCAACATTTGAAAGACAGGAAGAAAACCAGAACAGAGATAATAAACAAGAACAACACAATGTGACGCCTGAAGAAAGGAAAATAAGAGACAGGAAGGCTCCATCTCATGGCTCGGGCTCAGCACAAATATCACCCCCCCTGAGAAGCCTTCTCTGACTTCACCCTTCAACATAACCCCCAGTCACTCTCTTCTTTCATAGCACTATTGCTGCCTGAAAAGCTTTTGTGTAGTTATTATTTGGAATTGGATAGCATAGGACAAAGTGTAGTACTTCTTAGCTAAGTAGTCTTGGAAAAATTATTTAATCTCTTTTACCTCAGTTTCTTCCTTGATAAAATGAGGCTATTAGGGACCCAATATTGGAAGAGGTTGGTGAAGACATCTAAGGAACTTACAATGGTGCTAATGGGTGTTTGTTTTCCTGTAAGTGGCTTCTTTCTCTTCTGCCTGACCTTCCTCCTATGATATCAGATTCATGACTGCAAGAAATACGTGTTAAACAGATGACTACAAGGAAAGTCAAGCCTGACAGATGGAATTCCCTATACGGAGTGATTTTTGTCAAAGGTCCTACAAGGAAGGTGTTGGTAGTGTCCAGCCTAAGACTGGGGTCCCTGGCTGGATGCTCCATGGTCTTCCTTTTTCCCTGGATCCTATTTCCAGTTCAGGCTTCCCCCAACCCTCCCACAACCATTCAGCCCACACTCACCCCATAAGAGGAGCAAGCTGAGGTTCCTCATGGTCCCATGCGTCTGTCATTCAAAGAAGGGAACCTCTTCCTTGTTCTCCGGGTTTTCAATAGCAGAAGATATGGGGAGAGGATAGGGGTGGAGCCAGAATTGCTCAACGCCAGCAGGGCAAGACAGCCCTTTTTGCTGAATTTTTCTAGATGAGGATAGTGTGGCAAACCCCTAATTTTCTCTTTCTGCCCTGAAGAAGACAAGTTGATCCAGCTGCTGTGTTGCTGTGGTCCCATTCTCCAGCCTTTCTCCTTCTCCCAACACTTGCTTTTCTTCTTTTCCCATCATCACCAACCTCTCAGCCTTCTTTCCCTGCACCTCCAAGTAACCTACCACCATCTGTCCCCAGCAAAGTGAAGACCGGACTCAAAGGGATCTTCCCAGCCTGCCCCACACAGACAGCCATCTCAGCCTTCACGGATCAGGTGCCATTCTAGACACATGGCATTGAAATTCACTTTCAGCATCACATCCACATCATCGAGTAGAGATTCTGACACCCAACCATCTTACAACGACAACAACCAACATTATAATTAAAAAAGAGAGTGAAGATGGAGACAGGGGTTGTGATTATCAAAGGTCACTTGGAGTTGAGATTTGAATCCAGATCCTCTGGCTCCAAGGCCTTGCCCTTGAACCATTCCATCTGCCTCCAGGTCTCCTACATGTGACCCCAGCACAGCAGCACCTCCAACTCTGCATGCACGATCTCACACACACAGACATCTGGTAATGCCTCAGCCAGAGTCCCCAGAAGCTGATGCTGAGACTGGGATTCTAATGAAAGTAGTTTATCAGGGAGGTGACCCCAGAAAATCCCAGCTGAGGAGGGGAGCAGGGAGATGGGGGCGGGAAAGGGTCCCTAGTGGCCACATCTTCCAGCAAGTTGCACAGTGAGAAACTGGAGCATGATTCTCTGAAAGGCAGCCCAGAACATTCTCAGTTACCCCAACTGAGAAGCAAGGGAGCTGGGGTATATATACAATAGCTACTACCGGTCACAGATTGAGGCTTGTATCAACCCCCAACGCTTTGGGCCTGGCTTCCAAACAGAGAGAATGTGTATAACCTGAGTGTAAGCCTGTCAAGTGACAAATGTCAGTCTAGTGTGCCCTGAAGGGTTCAGGGTCATGGGTGTGGGTTGGCACCAAAAGCATCTATCACATGCTGAAAATGAGGCACAAAAGCTAACGTCAAGTTCTTGCGAAGAAATGCCCCACATGTTTCTGCATTCTCCCATTTGCTCCATGCAAAGCAAAGTACCCCCCTTGGAGGTATGATCACTGAGAAGACTCATCAATGGCCCCCTGTGTGTGCATCAAGGGACCCTGCCCATGTGACTGCAGTTAAGAGCAGCACAGAAACACAGCAAATTCCAAGGAAGAGGATAAACAAGAGGTGTGTTGTGTTACGGAGAAGCCCTGGGGGATAAACAGACTCTAGAGCCAAATCACCAGGAGTTCATATCCCATATCCTCTGCTAGCTAGTCATGTTCTTAATCTCTCTGTGCCTCAACATTCCCATGGTTAAAGTGGGCCCAATAATCTTAGGCTCTACTTCGTAGGGCTGATGTGTGCTTCTGAGGAGCAGGCACACATGACATGTCTAGAACAAAGCCTGGTGTGCAGGAAAAACTCAAGCGTTGGTATGACAGCCACAAGAGGTAGAATCAGACCGAGAATCAAGTCCTGACTCCAGTGTGTTCTCATAGTGACTTTGGCAAGTCACTTCCCTCTGTAGCTTCATCTGGAGAATGAGGGTAACAACAGGCCATGACCCAAAGGATCGCTGTGGAGCGTGTGCTATAATGTAGGGCAATACAGCCAACTGGAAGCAATTTCTGGGACTTGCACATTCCTCTCTAACCCTTGTTCCATGCATCCAAAGTGTGGACACTAGAGGCAGACAGACAAATGCAGTGGCTTTAACTCACATTCACAGATTCCTTGATACTCTTCCCTTCAAGAGGGAGAGCTCTCCTTGGGTGTGCGCTGGGCTTCTTCAACAGGACAAGGAGCGTGTGACACTGTGGCATCTGAAGCATCTGAGATGAGAGAATCACTGTGGCTTCCTATTTGCTCTCTCCTTGTGGGATCATTCACCAGGGGAAGCCAGCCACCCAGCATGAGGAGGAAATGAGGTTTGTGGTCAATGGCTTGCCTGGGACCTCCTGGGGAACCCTGATCCAGAACCACCCAGCTGAGCCACTTCCAGATTCCCAGGCACTCAGAAACTAGAAGAAACTACAACCTTGTTGTCTAAAGCTTCCAATGTTGGAGTGGAAGGGTATGCAGACAGAGACAACTGGTCTACCTAGAAGCAATTTTCCCCATTAGCAAAAGTAGGACAACACCAGCTTCATAGGGTTTGAGGTTTAATGTAATGAAAGCACAAAATCGTGCCTGGCACAGATTAAATGCTCAGTAAAATTTTATGGTATTACCGTCATTATTCTCTTGTTATACTAGATTGTCATGGCTACTCATAGGAGCCCTTGTACCAGCGAATGTCTGAACAGGAGAAGTCAGCAAAGATCCTTTCATGCAAAACCTTCTAAAGTGGGTGAGTTTAGACTTGATCCTCAGGGCATCAGAAGGAATTTCAGCAAGGTTGAAAGGCAGACTGGGGCTTTACACTAGCCATGCCCTGGACCCAGCAGGAGCCCCCTCCCCTGGGAAGGCTGGGGCTGCATCCAGAGGAGAGAAAAGTGAGATGGCCTGGTCTAAGGCAGGGGCTATGGGGACCAAGAGGAAGTTAGGAAGCCAGTACAGCAGACTGGGGAACACCTGGAGGTTTAGGGGGAGGAAAAGTCTGAAACAAAGATAGTTGACATTCAGAATGGGGAAGGGCAGGGGACAGGCTGCAAACCTGTTCCCCAGGTGTGATATTGTGTGACATTCCTAGGGAACTTCAGGGGTCCAAGAAGAAAGGGAAGGGGAAAAACAAAGGGTTAACTGATAGGGGTCATGGTCCTGCAGGAGCTAAGTCTCCATCACTTTCCATCCTGATGTGGGGAACAAAGGCAGAAGGAAATGGTAGATAGAACTAAATTTTCTTATAACCTGCAGCCCATTGACAACTACTTGAGGCAGGCAGAGTAAAATATTGCTCCAGGAATTCCTTACTGTCTTAATGTCACTGCTTTGCTACAGGGAAACACAACCTTAGCCTGTCACTAGCTAGGTTTCCAGTATCCTGTGAGTCTTCTTTAGCATATGAAAATCTCACTGGAAACTTCCCCTGGACTTTACCTTCCTGGACTCCATAGTATATAACCTGTCTCTCCTCGTGGTCCAGGGCAGCTCTTCTAGCCCACAGGTCCTGTCCCCGTGCCTCAATAAATCATCTTTTTGCACCAAAGACATCTTCAAGAATTCTTTCTTGGTCGTCAGCTCCATACCCCACGAACCCCACTATCACCCCAAAGCCTCGACAACCTCCCAGATAAATGACTTGTTCTCAGCTCCTTTTCTCAGGGTCTGCTTCTGGAGGGACGCAACCCAGGACGCGGCGTAACAACACAAGTGTCTCCTGCCCTCGTTTGACACAGTCTCTGTGAAAGAAAGGGCAGAGTTCACCATCCACCAGCTGTGTGGCCTTGATCCTGCTACTTCTCCAGAGGGCCCTTGGGCTCAAGTGAGGACAGTGTCAGCACCTTCTCTGCCGGAAGGTCAGGACTGAATGGGATGCGTGTGCAATTTGCTCACCATGGAACCTGGTGCAGTGATGATGCAAAGGGGGAAATGGTGCTTGGGAGCTGCAAGCAATAGGCAAAAGGCGGCAGGAGTTATGTCGTCTCCCCTGAAAAGGGCTCCATCCCTCTCCGTGAGGCAGGTTGCAGACCCCAATTTCCTTCCCCTGGAATTGGGCAATGACTAAGCTCACCTCCAGAATTCCTGACATGTGATCCTGACAGAGTCAGCAGGACAGTGAGGCCTGGAACAGAGACAGGGGGACAGTTCAGTCTGGCTGAAGCCCGGGGGGAATAGAAGCTTCGTCTCCCACCACCCAGGGAATACCTGTGCTAACTTCACCGCAGTCTTCCAGGTAGATTACAAAGGCGAGGGTCAGGGAGGGCATCATATATTAATGAAGCGGGCACGGGGCCATCTGGTTGCGGCTGTAAGAGGGCCTACACCCAGTTTCAATGTGGGAAGTTTTGTGTGGTGGGCGAGGGTGGGTGGGAGTTCCCACACCTACAGTCAGTGCTCTGACACCAACTAGGTGTCCTACAATTCAGCTCAACTTCCACACCATCTACCAGAGACAGCAGCAGACCCCATAGGTTAAAGGCTTGCTCCCACAAGACCCCCCCCTTTCAGAAGCCTTAGAAATCCTAGGTTGTTATCTGCTCCTCGAGTTGCATTAATGCGCTACAGCAGCTCACAGAACCATTTCAGTTACTAGATTGCTGACTGTAATACCTAAATCTAACTGATTCCATTTCAGATTAAACCTCCATCTTGAGAGTGAACTAGGCCCGAACCTAGTCCCAGGTTCTGCCCTTAGTCACTTCCTAGCTATGGCAACAGCCAATCAGTTTAAAACAGGTGCCTATATCCTAAGACGTTCCGGTTGGCAGTTTGCAGTCAGGCCAGATGGGCCAAACCAATTGGGTGCTGACAAGACAGCCTGTACCTATCAGGAGTCTGCCAGGAGGCTGCCAAGCTGGAACGCCGCAAATTCCACTGTAAGCACAATGAAAAGCCCTGCGATCACGAGCTCGGGGCTCCATATCTTCTCCGCTGCATCGGGGTACATTGGAGTCCCTGCTCGAGTTTGTAATAAAGACCCTTTTGTACTTGCATCCGTGTCGGCTCCTTGGGGGTCTCAGGGGACTCATGAATTGGGCATAACATGACCTGTTAGGAAGAGGTATCACTCAGGAACACGGGAGGGAGGGGACGTATGGAGCAAAGTACCGGGAAGGGCGCAGAGCCTCCTTGCCCTCTCTGAGGGCCATTCGCCCCAGACCTGCTTCACCAGCCCCAGCAGCCTCTAGGGTCTTCAGGAGGCTTCCTCACTCAGGCTCCGCAGATTAGATCCTTCGCCCCTGCCTGCTCTTCACCCTCCAGCTCCTCGCCCCGCCCCGAAAATCAGGGGGTGGGGCTGAAAGGGCTAGGCTTCTAGTTCAACGTGATTGGCTCCCCTCCACCAGCCCCGCCCCCAGATCCCAGCCCTGCCCCCCCCCCTCGCTCCACTACCCGCCCCCAGCCCCGCTCGCCCCACCCCAGCTCCGCCCTGCTGTGAGTGTTCCAAATCACCTTATTACCATAACAGGAGACACCTTCATCAATCACTCTCCTCTAGGAAATTCCAGGGGCTTTAGGAACTCTGTGTCCCAAATGGGGACAAAACCCAAACACCTCTAGCTCAATATAAATCAAAATATCATATGTTGCTAGTCCTGATTTCTGAAAAGTCAGCGGCTCATAAAGCTTTCTCTCCAACTGTAGCACCAAAAGGTCAACTGCCCAACTCTTTCCAGATGCAACAGTGCACCTCGACCTGTGTAGACCAATAGCCCCACAGGGTCTGATGGAGATATTATGTGAGCCACGTGGATCCTTTTAAATTTTCTGGTAGCTACATTTTTTTAAGGTAGAGAAAAAGAGGTGAAAATCATTTCATTATTGTATTTAACCCAACAGAGTCAGAATGTGACCATTTCAACCCGCAATGCATGTATGACAAATTATTCATAAAGTATTTTGCATTCTTTTCTGCGTGTGAGATAGTCTTTGAAACCAAGTATGCATTTCACACCTGGGGCCAATCTCCACTCATGCTGGTCTATTTTCTAGTGTTTGGGAGCTACACGTGGCTGGTGGTTATGGTGTGGCATAGCCCAGGTCTAACCCCTAGTAACCAGTGCTTTCTCTGGAGTAAGAGGGGATCTGAATAACACAGACCATAAGAATCCTCCAAGTCCAAGACTGTGGGAAATTTCGAATGGATGAGCATGTTTGGGACACGGTCCATTTTGAAGATGATCTGAAAATGTCTCCCACGTTTTAGAGGAAGCTTTATATTAAAGTTGGGATGAATTCAGAAATGCAGAAAGCTTTCCCACATACTTCCTAATATCACTCCCTCAAGGTACACATAGGTGGCATATAACCAGGCACTTGAAAAATATTTCTCATTAGAATTAGAATTCTCTTTCCTTAGAAGCAGGTTGTGCTGGGATAGTTTGCTAAAATCTGGAGACCTCTGCTTTCACACTAACATCAGCCCCCAGATGGTTTAAGTGTGACAAGTAAAATGAAGGTAATTTGAATTATACCACACAAAAGGGGGAAGAGTAAGAAATCTGCCCAGGGCCTGTTTGGATGATCACAGAACAAGACAGATCCCTTGGACAAGATAAGGTCAACACCTGCTCTTTCTACCTCCTCTGTAGTATTTACTATGCTTCATATTAAGGGTACTGACAAAAACATGACTTTAAGAATTCATGATATGAGGCTGAATCATAAGACATGGCCATTTATTTCTGTAAGTCAAAAAATGCTCAAACACCAGCAATTTCCCTGTGAATGCTTCCTTCACAAAAAAGAAATCTTACTTGATTCCTATGAGGCAAGAGTCCGCAAACTATGGCCCACCGGCCAAATCCAGACCACTGCTTGCTTTTGTATGGCTTGTGAGCTAAGAAGGATTTTTACAGTTCTTACATGGTTAAAAACAAACAAGAAGAAGAGTATTTCATGGCATGTGAAAATGACATCAAATTCAAATGTCTGTGTCTATAAATCAAGTTTTATTGGGACACAGCGATGCCCGTTAGTCGGAGGAAGGCTTGGGGGTACCCTTGCATGACACTGCAGAGTTGGGGAGTTCAGAGGGAGACCACATGGTCCACAAAGCTGAGAACAGTCATTATCTGGCCCTTGATAGAAAAAGTTGGCCCACACCTGACATATATCTGACATCACATGCTTGCTAATAAGATCGCCTAATAAGCCTAGCTTAACCTGTATTGAGTCTTCTTGTGGGTTTTTTGTTGTTGTTGTTGTTGTTGTTGTTGTTTTTTATTCTTACCTTGAAGATTCAAAATCCCAGAGCAGAAGGGTGGGTATGGACGCGGGTCATTGTAATGTACTAAACTACAGTAGTCCAACCATGGACCCTCTTGATGGTTGATCAGTAGAGCAGACCCTTGAAATGTCCCCCTATAGTCTTCCCCTGAGGAGGCTCCTGTACACACAGATAGTTACTTTGTCTTTCAGTAAGAGAGCATTTTCTGCAGCCTGTGGGAGTGGGGCAAGCCCAAAATGTTTGGGAGTTATGCTGGAGTGGAGATCTAGTGGTGAGAGATGAAGACCAAGGGTGTATAGCCCAGTCTCCTTGCCCTGCTAAGGCACATTATGTATTCCCTCCTGGAGGCTCCCTAGAAGCATTGAATGGCAGTTACCCACAGAGGTAACCTATCATTAACAGTAACACACCCTTTATCTGCTCTTATCTCTGCCCCATCTGGCATTCTCCACTCCGTCCTGTGTGCTTCCTGGGATCCCTTCCCCAATAAACTACTTACATCCAAGTCTTTGTCTCAGTTATGCTTGGGGAGAACAACTAAAAGACTCAATGTAAGAGTTTCTTTTTTTAAATTTTTTTTACATTTATTTATTTTTGAGAGATGGGGTGAGACAGAGCACAAGCAGCAGAGGTGCAGAGAGAGGAGACACAGAATCTGAAGCAGGCTCCAGGCTCTGAGCTGTCAGCACAGAGCCCGACGCGGGGCTCAGACCCACGAACTGTGAGATCATGACCTGAGTGAAGTTGGACACTTTACCAACTGAGCCACCCAGGTGCCCCTCAATGTAAGAGTTTCTAATAGGACTGGCTCACACAGCCATTTCTGCACAAAGTGCCAAATTTGGGGGAGCAACCCTAACTAGAATACCAGGGTCATGGGGAGAAGAGAGAATTCTTTGTTGCCCTCACCTGAGAGCAGGGGCAGACACCTGCTTCCCATAGCACTGATATCAGAAACAACAATCTGAGAAACACTCTCAAACAGGATGTGGCAAGGGTCCCTGAATGAATAAGCCCCATGAAAATCAGTTTTGGATGGTTGCAGACTTCAGAGGCCAGGTGGCCACTGCTTCTCAAAACCTTTCAATTTCTGCCCATCTTTTTTTCTTTTAATTTAAATTTTAGTTAGTTAATATACATCGCAATATTGGTTTCAGAAATAGAACCCAGAGATTCATCACTTACTTACAGCACCAGGGCTCTTCCCATCAGTTGCTCTCCTTAATACCCATCACTTATCTAGTCCATCATCCACCCGCCTCCTTCCATCAACCCTCAGTTTGTTCCCTATTGCTAAGAGCCTCTTGTGGTTTGTTTCCCTCTCTCCTCTTCCACCCCTCCCCATATGCTCATCTATTTTGTTTCTTAAATTCCACATATAACTGAAATCCCATGGTACTTGGCTTTCTCTCGTTGACATTTCATTCAGGATAATTCATTCTAGCTCCATCTGTGTTGTTGCAAGTGGCAAGATTTCATTCTTTTTTGATGGCTGAGTAATATTCCATCACACACACACACACACACACACACACACACACACACACTATATTTTCTTTAGCCCTTCATCAGTCAATGGACATTTGGGCTCTTGCCATAACCCATGAACTGTGAGAGCTTGACCTGACCTGAAGTCAACCAACACGCTCAACCAACTGAGCCACCTACACACCCCCTTAATGTACTTCTAATAGCTAATTTTTTTTCTAGAACTTGCTTTTGAAAATATTATTGATTGACTTTAATTCCCTTAAAACTAAGAAAGTAAAATTTTAATAAATTCCAGTTTGGGAAAAATTAAAATATTTAAACAGTTTTCAGTTCTAATACCCTTAACTTTTCAGTTTTTCAATCTTTCTTCAACTACTTTGATGTTCTGCGGGGAGCACATGGTAGATGGTCAACAAATATTTCTTGAACGATTGGGATTTTATATTTATGGAATTTGAGAACCATAGTTTTTTGTTTTGGGTCCCTTTTCTCCCTCTGGTGTAGATACATGAGGGTGAGGGGGGAAAGGACTACCAGCTTCTCCTTTATGGTAAGAAAATTCTTCCAGTGAGAGCCGTAGCTTTTACTTACTTTAGAAATATAGGGTTCCTTAAGTCGGCTGTAATTTAGACCAACATGTAACACTGTCAGTAAAGACAATGCTTGGGACGCCTGGGTGGCTGAGTCAGTTGAGCATCCGAATTCCGCTGAGGTCATGATCTCACCGTTCGTGTGTTCAAACCTTGCGTTGGGCTCTGTGCTGACAGCTAGCTCAGAGCCTGGAGCCTGTTTCGGATTCTGTGTCTCCCTCTCTCTCTGCACCTCCCCCGCTCATGCTCTGTCTTACTCTGTCTCTCAAAAATAAATAAATGTAAAAATATTTAAAAAAAAAAGACAATGCTTGTGCACATCTTCTATCAGAAAGGACTTTAAGAGGCGCCCAGGTGGCTCAGTCTGATAACTGTCCCACTTAGGCTCAGGTCATGATCTCATGTCGGGGCTCAGTGCTGACAGCTGGAGCCTGGACCCTGCTTCGGATTATGTGTCTCCCTCTCTCTGCCCCTCCCCCACTCACAGTCTGTTGCTCAAAACTGAATAAACATTAAAAACATTTTTAAAAAAAGAACTTTAAGCATTACAAATTTATAGATCCTGATAGCTAAGAGGAAATGAAGACTCAATTCCCTCTTTTTGTATATTCCAAGTTATTGCAATTAAAAGCAAAGTGTTGATAATCTATTGGTCACTGTATCCATTAGTAATTATCGCAAATAACACCTGATAGCAAACCACTCATGAAACTCAATGCCTTGAAACAATGATATTTGCTTGCTCCTCCTGAGTGTATGGGTTGACTGAGCAGCTCTGCCGATCTTAGCTGGTCTACTCACATGACTACAAGCCGGCCAGGTGGCTGACTGAGGATAACGACGACGTAACTCTCCCCCATGTCTCTCACCCCTCCAGCAGGTTAGCTGGGTATGTTTTCAGGGCGTATGCAGGGATGCAAGAACAAGTAAAGCTCATCGAGTCAAGAGCACGTGTCAAAGAAGGAATGCACATTCAGTTTTGAAACCCTCTGTCTTTGAGTCATTCTCTTGACCAAAGCCAGTGTCTAGGCCAAGGAAGGATGAGAGCAGAAAGAGGTTACAAGGTTACATGGAAGGGGCATGGAGAGACAGAGGCCACCTCTTGAGGCCACGGTTTCAATGTACCTATCACAGGTGGCGATGGGTAGGAGTCTTGCCATCTCCTGCTTCACTACCCCTTAGAACTGTCGCCTCTGTATCGAACACTCTGGACAACATCAATTGACGAATGGATCGAGCAGATGTGGTTTGTATATACAATGGAATACTACTTGGCAATGAGAAAGAATGGAGTCAAGCCATTTGCAGCAGCATGGATGGAACTGGAAGGTATTAGGCTGAGTGAAATAAGTCAGTCAGAGAAACACAGATACCATATGTCTAAACTCATATGTGGATCTTGAGAAACTTAACAGAAAACCATGGGGAAAGAGGGGAAAAATATTTACAGAGAGGGAGGGAGGCAAACCATAAGAGACTCTTAAATACAGAGAACAAACTGAGGGTGGATGGGTGGGTGGGGGAGAGGAGGAAATGGGTGATGGACACTGAGGAGGGCACCTTTTGGGATAAACACTGGGTGTTGTATGTAAGTGATGAACCACAGGAATCTACCCCAAGAACCAAGAGCACACTTCACACACCATAGGTTAGCCAACTTGACAATAAATTATATTTAAAAACAAGAGAAAATTAAAGAATGCTCTTCAGGACAAGCCAAGCCCTGAAGACCAACCTACCATAGATGAACTCATGCATCAGCTTCCTTCTCAACCTTTGCCTGCCACAAATAATAACAAGTGAGCCTCTGGGCGCCGGGATGGCTCATTAGTTGAACATCTGACTTCAGTTTAGATCATGAGCTCACAGTTTGTGAGTATGAGCCCCACATTGGTGCTGTCAACACTGAGCCCACTTCGGATCCTCTGACCCCTTCTTACTGCCCATCAAAAATAAGCAAACATTAAAACAAAAAATAGACTGAGCCTCCATCTACTAAGTTTAATGTTATCAAATTGTCCAACACATGATCATTACTAAGTTCACTGAATCTTAGGTGGTAACTTGACTCAACGTAAATATTTGGTCTTTCCTCTGTAGCCTCAAACTAAGAATTCCTGGGGTCAAAGGAAGAGAAGGAGAAGGACAAGGGATCTGGAAGGAGCTCTGTGGTCAGGATCTCACAGCACAGCTCAGCCACCTACAGCTGTGTAATGTTGAGGAAGTTATTTAGCCTCTCTGAGCCTCAGTTTCCTTACCCTCAAAATGGAGAGTAATCATTCATCTTACTCATTCATTCAACATACTTATGGAGAATCTACTAGATAGAATTCCCTGTAATTATAGAGCTCACTTCAAGCTGGAGCTGCCTAAGAGACAGCGAAATTGTAATACAGGGCTAGAAAGCATGAAGCCCTAGGGACACTCAGAGGCACATCTAATCCTACTTCAGAAGATTCGTGGAATTCTCCGTGGTGGGAGTGATGACAGAGACTCAAGAAAAGGTAGAAAGTAGTCGGATTTTGAGGAAAGGTGTCCTAGGAAGAGAGAATGGCAGATGCAAAGTCCAAAAGTCAAGAAGATATTTTCCTTTCTGGTTTTAAAGGCAAGCTCTGCTATCATCGTGGCAAACAGAAGACTATTCCAGAATATTCTAGAACAAACATTTGTAGGTACAACACAAATCCCTTGGAGCTCTCATGAAAATGCAAGTTCTGGTTCAGCCAGTATGAGGTGGGTCCTGAGATCCTGCTTTTCCAGCAAGGTGATGCTGATGTGTCTGGTGCATGGACCCACTTTGAGTAAGGAGGTATGAGAGTGGCCACGGAAGGGAGGATTCCTCATTTCATTGGTCCAATTTTAATATATGTGCTGCCAAAGCGAGCACAGAGGATACACCTACATTTAAAACTTTCATCTCTCTCTTCTCCCTCTGGCAACCAGGATTCCATGGAGCATGAAGGACAGTGAGGGATGGCGATAACGTTGTGAGCAGTGTGATTCCCACACAAGGTCTAGGAAAGTCCCTGGAGGAAGAGAGACATTGGTTCCCTGAAAGCTTCCAGGAAACCAGAATACTTTTCAAAGGGTGTTGCAGTCAAGCATTACAACCCTCCATGAAACACTGGGATCCTACCCCACCCAGAGCTCCTACTCACCAATCGAACTCTCATAAGTGTCCGTGCAAAACTAGCCTACAGGTCTATGTGTTTTATTCATACTCTGGGGCCGCCATTACTGTTTCACTGACTGTTTCCTTAAAAGCAGCGGTAATCTATGTCAAAGGCTAGGTGGATCAGTCATATGACAAATCATTTATTGAGGGCCACTCTGAGTCAGACACATGACGGGTGCTGGAGAGGTACACCTGGAGCCATAAGCCAATGGACTTAGGAGAAACAAAAATGGTAGCCAGATAATCTTGGCCGTGCCATTGCGCTGGGGTCTGTTAGTCCCTCAAAACTCTGGAAACTCAAAGAGCAGAACTGATCATCTGAAACAGAAATTCTTGGTTCCCAGAGGGTTCTGAAACAGGCAGGACTCTGCCTCTGCCCATTAAGCTGTGATTTCAGAGACGGCTCCCGGAGGCTTTGGCTTTCCTCAAACGTTGCTGCATAGCATACTGGCAGTAAGAAAGGTCTTCATCCCTGTGAGAGAAATCAGAATTAGAATCAGCAGCAGGATTAGTACAATGTGATTCCGGGGGGTTGTAAATACTTGGGTCTTATAAATACAGAGAAAGAGATGGAAACAAACACTAGAAGGATAAACATTACAACATTAACAA
The DNA here is from genome assembly GCF_003009895.1 of Hyaena hyaena. Classification (NCBI taxonomy): domain Eukaryota; kingdom Metazoa; phylum Chordata; class Mammalia; order Carnivora; family Hyaenidae; genus Hyaena; species Hyaena hyaena. The sequence goes on along the minus strand of NW_024082800.1, from coordinate 51,815 downwards.
GGATGGCTTCTACTGTGACAGGCACTAATGGCAAACTCTAGAGCTATTCTCAACCTCTTCACCATTCATAGCTTCCACTCTAGAAGCAGGAAAGCCAAATACTTGCTTTGCCCAATTCCTGGCTCAAAAAAGAATACAAGGAACAGACCTATGTCTGTATTTCATTATATATATGAGATCTATATGATACCTATTATATAATATGTAATATATATTTTAACAATGTATGTATGTTCTCTGGAGTCTCTTTTGAGCCAGTTTAACATTTGCTTCACTCCCTCGATGATGGAGTAGAATAAAATCCTTAATGTACTGTCACGTTATATGCGTATGAGTCATTTTATCTTTTTTAGTTCATACAGCTACCATGGGGCAAAGCTGGGATTTAAGCCCAGGCTGCCTGGTGCCTGAACCCCAACTCTTGGACCCCAACACCACATTTTGTCAAATGTGCAAAAATATACATGGACACACAGCTCACAGCTGGTTCTCCATGCACAGTGCTGGTATTGCTAAGGAGCAGTTCCATTTGAACGGAAGTCTGCGCAAAACACACCGTCTCTCACCGTTTTAGAAGTGGAGGGGACAGAGGACAGTAACATTTCTGAGGTCTGTGACTCGGAGCTGCGTTTGGTCTTCCTGGTAATGCATTTCCTGTATTCTTCCCGCACCTGGAGGAAGACACGCACGAGAAGATGAGTTGTTCCCAGACTCAGGGACGTGGGCGGACACTCACGTTTCCCCTGAAGGATGTGCTCAGGAAGGGCAGCATTGTACCTGGCGGCTGAGCAGACAATGAATGATGAAGATGAAGGTCCCCTGCAGGCTGTTGATGATGGTGAACAGATAGGCCATGATTTTGGCCATGGGTCCAATCTGGAAAATGCCCAACACCCAGGAGCACCCCAGGATGAAGAGCTGGGCAAAGGCCTTGAACGTCAGTAACCTGGGGGAGAAGGTTTGCAGAGGTTAAGGTTCCTGGAAGTGGCTGCTGTCCTCAGGGACCCACCGCTCCCACCATGTCACCTGCCACCTGGTGGGTGGGAATAAATGTGGGGTAGAGTCTCCAAGCCCAGAGGCAGAGAAATCGAATCCTATTGGCATTGAGAAGGCAGTTGGCCTACAGATGCACGTAGCACAAAGACGTGTGGGCACACATATATAATGCGAGAGTGTTTAGAGTGATCGCGTGCTTGGAGGGCCTGCAGGTCCAAGAACTAGGGAACGGTGACACCATGAGTAAGAGATACCATGACATGTTTCTTGAAGAAAAACTCACATGACATAAAATTCACGATTTTCAACATTTAAAGCATGTGATTCAGGGGCATTTGGCACATTCACAGTGCTGTGCAAACACCGTCACCACCCGGTTCTAAGACATTTTTATCACCATGGAAAGAAACCCCATACCTATCAGGATTCATTCCCCACCCACTGCTCCCCCAACTGAAGCAACCCAAACGTTCGTCTGTTGATGAATGGATAAACGAAACACGGTCTGTCCACACAGTGACTATTATTCTCCCATAAGAAGGAATGAAATGCCGACAGCTGCTACAAAACGTGGATGAACCTTGAAGACCTGCTCAGTGAA
>NW_024082800.1:12487-46033 GCF_003009895.1 Hyaena hyaena | reverse complement strand
GGGGGGGGATTCTATATTGTTTATTTCTGCCCTGATTTTTATTATTTCCTTTCTCCTACTGGATTTGGGGTGCTCTTGTTGCTCCCCTTCTTGTTCCTGTAGGTGCACTGTTAGATTTTGTACTTGCGCTTTTTCTAATTTCTTTAAATAGGCTTGGAGTGCAATGTACTTTTCTCTTAGGACTGCCTTTGCCACATCCCATAGAGTTTGAATTGTTGTATTTTCTTTTTCATTTGTTTCCATATATTTTTTAAATTTCTTCTTTAATTGCCTGATTGTCCCATTCGTTCTTTAGTAGGGTGTTCTTTAACCTTTATGTTTCTGGAGGTTTTCTAGACTTCTTCCTGTGGTTGATTCCAAATCTCACAGCATTGTGATCTGAAAGTTTGCATGGTATGATTTCAATTCTTTTAGATTTATTGAGAGCTGCTTTATGTCCCAGTATGTGATCTCTCTGGGAGAATGTGCCATGTGCACTTGAGAAGAAAGTGAATTCCATGGCCTCAGGATGTAGAGGTCTAAATATATCTGTCAACTCCATCTGGTCCGATGTGTCATTCAAGTCCATTGTTTCTTTGGTGATTTTCTTTCTAGTTGCTCTATCCGTTGCTTTTTTTTTTTTTTTCCCATGGTTCAAACTGTTTATTATTTTATTTTATTTTATTTTATTTTATTTTTTTTACAAATAGTTTATTGTCAAATTAGTTTCTACATAACACTCAGTGCTCATCCCCAAAGTGCCCTCCTCCATGCCCATCCCCCCATCCCCCCCACATCCATCAGTCCTCAGCGAAATAAGTCAGGCAGAGAAGGACAAATATCATATGTTTGCACGTATAGGAGGATTAGGAGGAACTTGACGGAGGAACAAGGGGAGAAGAAGGGCGGAAATGGTGGGGGAAAGGGAGAGAGGCAAACCATGAGAGACTCTTGAATGCTGATCTATCCGTTGCTTTAAGTGGAGTATTAAACTCCCCCACTATTAGCACATTCTTATCCGTAAGTTTGTTTCTGTTTGAGATTGTTTTATGTATTTTGGTGCTTCCATATTCAGTGCACAGACATTTATATTTGTTAGCTCTTCCTGATGTATGGACCCTTTAATTATTATATAATGCCCTTCTTCATCCCTTGTTACTGCCTTTACGTTAAAGTCCAGTTTGTCTTATATAAGTTTGGTTATTCCAGTTTTCTTTTGACTTCCAGTAGCATGATAGATTTTTCTCCATCCCCTTACTTTCAATCTGAAGGTGTCCTCAGATCTAAAATGAGTTTCTTGTAGACAGCAAATAGATGGATTTTGTTTTTTAATCCATTCTGCTACCCTATGTCTTTTGATTGGAGCATTTAGTCCATTTACATTCAGTGTTATTATTGGAAAATATGGGTTTAGAGTCATTGTGTTTTTTCTAGGATTCATGCTTGTGGTGGTGTCCCTGGTACCCTGCATTCCTTGCAACATTTCCCTCATAGAGTCCTCCTCAGTATTTCTTGTAAGGATGGTTTCGTGGTGACGAATTCTTTCAATTTTTGTTTATTTGGGAATACTTTTATTTCTCCTTCTATTCTGAATGACAGCCTTGCTGGATAGAGGATTCATGGCTGCATATTTTTTCTGTTCATCACATTGAAGATTTCCTGCCATTCCTTTCTGGCCTTCCAAGTTTCAGTAGATAGGTCTGTAACCACTCTGATAGGTTTCCCTTTGTATGTCAGGGCCCTTTTATCCCTAGCTGCTTTCAGAATTCTCTCTATTTCCAGTTTCACTATATTTTTCCAGTTTCACTATGATATGTAGTGCAGAAGATCGATTCAAGTTATGTCTGAGGGGAGCTATCTGTGCTTCTAGGATTTAAATGTCTGTTTCCTTCCCCATATTGACGAAGTTCTCTGCTATAATTTGTTCATGGACTCTTTCAGCGCCTTTCCCTCTCTCTTCCTCTTCTGGAATTCCTATGATATAGATATTGTTCCGTTTTGATTGTATCACTCAGCTCTCGAACTCTCTTTTCATGTTCCTGGATCAGTTTAGCTCTCTTTTTCTCGGCTTCCTCTTTTTCTATAATTGTGTCTTCTTTTTTTTTTTTTAATATTTTTATTTATTTCTAGGAGAGAGAGAGACAGCGTGAGCAGGGGAGGGTCAGAGAGAGAGGAAGTCAAAGAATAGGAAACAGGGTCCAGGCTCCGAGCTGGCAGTCAGCACAGAGCCCGATGCGGGGCTCGAACCCACGAACCGCGAGATCATGACCTAAGCGAAAGTCGGACGCTTAACCGACTAAGCCACCCAGGCGCCCCTATAATTGTGTCTTCTAATTCACCTATTCTTCTCTCTGCCTCTTCAATGTGCATTGGATGCCTCTATTTTATGATGCATCTCATTTTTAGCATTTTTTAATTCATCACAACTATTTTTAAGCTCCATAGTCTTTGTAGCAATAGTTTCTCTGATGTCTTCCATGCATTTTTCAAGCCCAGTGATTAATTTTATAACTATTGTTCTAAATTCTTGTTCAGTTATGTTGCTTATATTTGCTTTGAGTAGTTCTTCAGCTGTCATTTCTTCCTGGAATTTCTGTAGAGGAGAGTTCTTCCGTTTCGTCATTTTGACTAGCTTTCTGTCTCTTGTTAGTTTTAAAAGCTTGTTATGCACTCTGCACCTGTGAGTACCTCTGTATTAAAGAAGACTCTTTGAGTGTCCAGGACCTGTCCTTTCAGGAAGTGTTCTTTGAATGGTGTCTCTTGGTCTGTCTTGTTGAGACTTTGGTTATTTTATTTCCCTACTCTTATTGGTATTTGTGACTCTCCACCATGTGTTCTTTGGCTTGTTTCTTGAGGTAGCCCTATAAGGTTTTCTTAGTGGACTCTGTCTCCTTTTCCTCCCAAACTTCTGAATTCTGTAAGGGTTCCTATGGCTTCAGGCCTTCTCCATTTAAAAAATGGGGGCAGGTGAAATGTACGGGGATCCCTACTTCTCCACCATCTTGCCTCTTCCCCCTAAAATTTTTTTTTTAATTAGATGAGAGTGACCACGTAGTATAGGGGGTAAGGGTACAGGCTCTGAAGACCTGTGGAAACTGTGCCTCAGTTTTGTCAAATTGCTCCAGAGATAATAATACAATACCTACCGTGTGGTGTTTATTCTTCTACAGATTAAATGAGATGAGAAGTCTCTACGGTCTTTTACAGCATCATATGTCACAAAAATATTTTTGGTAGTTGTTTTTAACACTAGTATTGATTTGAAGTCAGCTACCTATTATATAGAAAAAAGTCCCAAAGTTCAGAATGATATGTATAGTACCCTATCATTTATGTAATCCGAAGGTGAATGGGTAAGGATAGAATATTCTAGAAGGAAGTTCAATTCAAGTGATAATGGCTGCTTAGGGTGGGAGAGACCTGGGAAGAGAGGGGTATTTATTTTCCATGTGTTCGCTATTGAACTGATTAATTTTTCTTCCCATTATGTGTATTAACATTGTTTTAAACTTTCTGCATCAACTTTTAAAAGATATTAAAATTTAAAATATAGAATTTAAAAATATTTAAAATTTAAGATGAATAAGGGACTGGATATAAAACCTAGATAAGGTCTGCTTTAGGTTTGTTCTTTTTTTTTTAATGTTTATTTCTTTTTGACAGACAGAGTACATGCAAGGAGGGGAGGGGGAGACAGTGGAGAGACAGAGGATCTGAGGCAGGCTTTGCACTGAGAGCAGAGAGCCAAATGAGGGGCTCAAAGGAACAGACCATGAAGTAATAACCTGAGCTGAAATTGGACATGTAACTGACTGAGCCACCCAGGCACCCCTGATTTTGGTAGGTTCTAAAAATGAAGATCAGTTGAGTGAGGATGTTAAAGACACAAACCGTCTATAAGAATATGAAAATGTCCCACATCTGTAAGATAAAATAATATACAAAAAACTAAAATAATAAGATTGTATATTTCACCTATTCAATCAGCAAAACATCACAACAAAAATGATAAACCACAGTGTTGCAAAGCTGTATGTAAACACGCACTTCTGCAAATGGTAACAAATATTCTGGAAAACGATTTGTATTATACCAAAAACATGGCAATACAACGTGCCCTTTAGCTCAGGCCATTTCATGCCTACTATTATGCTCAAATAATTGCAGATGTGGAGAAATTTCTATCTATAAGAGTATCCAAGACCACATTGCTTATAACAGCCTTCTCCCTACCCCCCCAAAATAGAAACAACTTGGATGTCCACGAATAAGGCATGATTTAAATAAGTTGTGTTGCATTATTACATTCAAACATTTACAAAGTATACAAAAGATGTCAAAGAATTTCTACTTAAATTGAAAAAATATTCATGACATTAGTAAGAGAAAAATGACTCTAAAAATTAAGTTGATGGTAGGCTTCTGTTTTTGTAAATAGCACATATATAACCGTGCACAGTAGACATTAGAAAGTGTATTAATGGGGGGGCGCCTGAGTGGCTCAGCCGGTTAAGTGTCCGACTTCGGCTCAGGTCATGATTTCACGGTTCGTGGGTTCCAGCCCCACATCGGGCTTTGTGCTGACAGCTCAGAGCCTGGAGCCTGTTTCAGATTCTGTGTCTTCCTCTCTCTCTGACCCTCCCCTGCTCACGCTGTTTCTCTCTCTCTCATAAATAAATAAAAACATTTTTAAAAAACAGCTATAGTTTAAAAAAAAAGAAAGTGTATTAATGGTTATAATATATGAAATATTCATCCTTTCTAGTAACTGTCATAATGCTTCATAAGCCACATTAAGTGGTCAATGTTAATACCCCCAGTATACAGATGAGGGAACAGATTCAGACAGGTTGTGTAACTTGACTAAGGTCACACGGCTTATAAGTGAAAGAGCTGGTGCTTGAGCCCCCAGATCAAGACAGTGCGCTGTTCTGTCCTGGGCACCGGACCAAGCACTCAAAGAGGTGCTCAGGGAATGTGTGTGGGAAGGATGAAGGAGACTGGCAGAGAGAAAGGGAAGGAGGGACTGTACCTGGTGTCTTTGAGTGTTGAGATTTCCGCATTGACGCTGGAAAGCTTCTGCCTCAGGATACACAACGTGCAAGTCAGGAGGATGAAATTGATCTACAAAGTCAAGCAGAGAGGACTGAGATATTGGGCAGACAAATGGGCAATGGCCACACCACCTGTCAAAAATCCATAGTGTGCGGTACCCACTCCAGGAAGCACGATAATAAGCTCTACAGCAATCAACACTTAACACCCAGTTGTTGACTGTTGGCTGACAGCCTCCCTGATTTCTTCCCTCATTTCCAAGTTAGAACCCAACAGAAAAAGCCGACATGCTCCCCTAAGCACTCACATTGGGTGCCCTGCTTTGAGTTAGCCTGCATCTAGAGTCCCAGTGCCTAGAGCCTCCAAGCAGGCACACCGGAAGCCTTCCCTTTTCCCCTAAACAGCCTTCTGACTCCTCTCCCTGCTTCTGAGTCTCTGCTAAGTGCAAGTCATGGTGCCCGACTCCCTTCCTATAGCAATAAATAGTCTTTACTTGTTCTCATTTGGGGGATCACCACTGATTTCCACTCCACATGGATGCGTGTGGGAAGTTAGTCTCAAGATCGGTGCCTTGTTGGGGTTGAAATGTTGAACCCCCTGAACCTCAGAATGTGATCTTATTTGTAGCCAGGGTCTTTACCAGAGGTGATCAAATTGAAATGAGCTCTTTAGGGCAGGTCCGAATTCCACATGACCTTACAAAACGGAAATTTGGACACAGAAGCAGACATGCACATGGAAAGCCAAGCATCTATAGGCCAAGGGACTCCTGAGGTTAGAAAACTGGAATGGAGGAGCACCTGGCTGGCTTGGGGTTGAGTGACTGACTCTTGATTTAAGCTCAGGTCATGATCCCAGGTTGTGGGATTGAACCCCACATCAAGCTCTATGCTGAGCATGGAGCCTGCTTGGGATTTTCTCTCTCTCTCTCTCTCTGTCTCTCTCTCTCTGTCTCTCTCTCTGTCTCTCCACTCCCATCTGCCTCTTTCCCCCACCCACTAAAACCTAAAAAAAAAAGAATGGAACAGATCCTTCTCTTGGGCTTCAGAGGGGACGTGGTCCTGCTCATCCCTTATTTTATACTTCTAGCTTTCAAAACTGGGAGTGGGAAAGTCCATGGAAGACTTCCTGAAGGATGCCAAATTCTGTTGTTCTAAGCCACCCAGTTAGCGATACTGTGGATACTATCTCTGTGATACACAATTTTTATTTGCGAGCTTTATTTTTACCTCAATAAAGCTGAAAAAAATCTCTAGGTTCCCCTTTCTACGATCCCACTGTTTTCTTCTACCCCCACCCCCACATTCTTCTTCATTTCTTTCTTCCTTTTCTCTCATTCAACATCTAGCCTCAGAAGACATCAATAGACCCATTCCTACTGAGACACAAAAGACAAATCAGATTGTGTTCCCCTCTAGGCGATTTGCATGTTGGCAGAGGGCAAAAAAAAAAAAAAATCACAAGTGAAAGCAATTGCACTCTAAATTTGAAATCTCAAGAACCAGGGATCAGAGGGGAGGACGTTTGACCTCAGCCAGGCACACTGCACCAAGCAACTTGCTTTACCGTGATGATGACGCAGACCGGCCCCAGGAAACTCCAGATGAATCCTGTGCTTGGGTTCAGCCAGCAGCTACGAAGACAAACAGGAGTCAGCGCCTGTTTAACTCCTGACCCTACAGTCACTCCCTCTCTCCCCCAAAATGCACTAATGGAGGATATTACAGGAAGCCGATCCTGAGATGAAAAGTCTTATGACGGGTCGGGTGACACTTCAGTTTTCTTTGGACCACAGCGAGTCTGCTTTCAGACCTTCTTTCTGGGTGAATGTTCCTGAAATGTTCACCTGGCGCCCTCCGCAGAACTCACCCTCAATATGTACCTTTGCCATCTCTTCCTCTCTGCTCAGATCTCTTTACTGGCACACCTGGTCATTCAAATCTCAGCTCGAATGTCACCTCATCTGAAAAGCCACTTGGGACCCTCCCTAACCCTGGTCTTTCTCCAGCAGACCATGCTGCTTTCATTATTTTTTTAAATAGCATCTACTAGTGTCATAAAATATTGTGGTGCTTGTTACCTTGAAAGCTGTCCATCTTCCCCTTCCAGACTCTGAGCTGTATGAGAATCTTAAATGATACTTACCAGCACACTACCCTAAATCATCTCGCACAGACCCGTGTGATAAACAGACCTTGCTCTAAAACAGACAATGGTGATAATGATGATGATGATGATGACAATGATGATGATGATGATGGCACGTCTAGCGCTTTACCCTGTGACAGACACCATTCTGAATGTTTTGCAGATAATAACTCATTTAACCCTCACAACACTAAGACGTCGGCATTGTTGTTTGCCTCTATTGTATGGATGAGGAAGTGGAAGCCTACAGAGGTTAAGTAACTTGCCCAAGGAAGCACAGCCAGAAGAAGATCATGGAGCAAGGATTCAAACCCAGGCAGGTTGGTTTCAGAATCCAGATTTCAAAGCTGCACAACCAAGTTTCTTTCATTGGTTACACCGCCACCATTCACCTATTCTATAGGTCAAACAGTGGCTCCTGGATTAGTGCAGTGTACAAGAGGTGCAACAGACCATGGTAGCACTGAGACCCACAAGCCATAAAGAGCTCAAGAAATGGTAGACGCAATTACCACTATTGTTACTGTTCTTGTTCACATAATTATCATCATGGACCATGACAGCACGGTGTTCAGGGAGACAGGGGTCGCGCTTACCGATTATGCATCCCATAGCCCTGTGGTTGCACGCCGGCAGAGATGGCCACCACCAGCCCTGGGAGCCCGTAGCCAAAGGCACAGAAGTACCACATCTTGATGTTGCGAGAGCTGAAGTAATTCATCACCTTCAGGTTCCTGACCATTAGGAATAGCGTCACAGCCTCCACCAGCGTCCAGAAGAAGCAGGCCAGGAAAAGGTAGTGCAGGAAGCCTGCAATGATGGCACAGCCCGTCTGAAGAAGAGAAGTGTGCACACTCAGGACCCCCGCCCCCTCCAAGGGGCAGGTTCTCAGACACAGCGGGGCTGCTCCTTTGATTGAAATATCCCCTATTCAACCCTTTGGTAGGGGGAATCAGTAGTCCTCGCTGGCCTGGGACTGGTCTTTCCCAGGACATGGGACTTTTTAGTGTTTTGAGAAGAGTAGATAGCTGATCACCCCACTTCAGAGGATGTTTGAAGTTGTTGAGGGGGTGGGGGTGAGCACACTACAGCCATCGGTCTGGCTGCCTGTTTTGTAAATCACGTTTCACTGGCACAAAGCCACATCCATTTCTATGTTTTGTGTGGCTGTTTTCATGCTACAACAGCCAAGCTGAGTGGCTGTGACAGAGAGCCTGGATTCTGCAAAGCCAAAGATATTTATAACTGCTTCTTTAATATTGAAACCAACTTGATAATAAACTATTAAAATTTTTTTAAAAATAAAAAGAAAGAAACAGAAAACGTTTGGGGTGCCTGGGTGGCTCTTTCGCTTGAGCTTTTGATTTTGTCTCAGGTCATGATCTCATGGTTCTTGGGGTCGAGCTCTGGGTCGGGCTCTGTGCTGACAGCTCAGAGCCTGGAGCCTGATTCATATTCTGTGTCTCCCTCTTTCTCTGACCCTCCCCTGCTCATGTGTCTCTCTCTCTGTCTCAGAAATAAATAAAACATTTAAACTGATGAATGGATCAAGAAGATTTGGTGTATCTATACAATGGAATACTACATGGCAATGAGAAAGAATAAAATCTGGCCATTTGTAGCAACATGGATGGAACTTGAGGGTGTTATGCTGAGTGAAATAAGTCAGGCAGAGAAGGACAGATACTGTATGTTTGCACATATAGGGGGATTAGGAGGAAGTTAACGGAAGACAAAGCAGAAGAAGGGGAAAATAGTTGGGGAGAGTGAGGGAGGCAAACCATGAGAGACTCTTGAATGCTGAGAAGAAAATGAGGGCTGGTGGGAGTGGGGAAGGGGGGTGATGGGCATGGATAGGGCACTTGTGGGGATGAGCACTGGGTGTTACATGGAAACCAACTTGATAAGAAACTATTAAAAATATTTAAAAAATAAAAATAGAAAACGTTTGCTCACTCCCGGTCAAATGATGGGAGGGACGAGTGCTAGTAGCATTGAGTTCTCAAGGGGTCCGAGAAGGAAAACATAGGACGGTGAGGGGGATGGTTCTGCACAAAGAACGATTGTCCCAGCCAAAATGCCAATAGTGCTCCTTCTGGAAAAACCCTAAGATCCTACTTTGTTTCTGGTATACTTCTAAGGGGTAAATTGGCCAAAGTTTCTGCTCTCATGGGGCTCACAGTCTAGTGTGTGTGTGTGTTGGGTGGGGGGCCAGGGCGGAGATACACAGCTAGTAAAAAGACAAATAATCAATATAGTTTCAAATAAAAGCTGGGAAAGAAAGCAAAATAGACTTGTAAGGGATAGAGTTTCGCAGTTGTGACATTATTGACATTTGTAACACTATTGCGAGATTATTTTTTCTCCTGGGGCTGTTCTGTGGATTGGAGGGTGTTTAGAAGCATCCCTAGTCTCCACTGGAGGTCAGTAGCTCCCTCTCCCAGGGATAACCTCCGATCAAGTCTCTAGATATTACTGAGTGTCCCGTAGAGAAAGAATCATCCAAGGCAAGAGCCAGTGGTTTAAAGAGTAAAAGGAGAGACCACCACAGTATATAACACGACCAGGGAAACAATTTTAAACTGACACCTATCACAAGAGTGCGTAAACCAGGTAAAGAATTGGGGAACAAGTATCATCAAAAGTAGGTATAGCACGTGCAAAGGTACTGAAGTGGGAACTAGCATAGAGATTATTGGGTAGGATGAGCAGGGGCAGATGTGGAGATGATGGGGCTGGGCGAGGACACAGCCTGAGGGATGTGAGACCTGGTTGTCAGTCTTGTCTACACCGGCGAGGAAGAGCGCCTTGGCCAAGAAGAGGCACACGCAGAGGTGCAGGTGGAGGTAGGTGTTCTGGTTGCGAATGGCATGACACAGGAGGAAGGTGGCGATGGCCAAGACGAGACACACCAGGGAGATGATCAAGCCCACGCGGCTAATGATGTACAGGGAGAACTCCGTCTGTCAGGAAACAGATACATCATTCAGAGAGGGGCCAACATCCCTCCAGGCAGAAGAAAGAAAAAGAATTATCCAGACTCCTGAAAGGGTTCGAGGACCTTTTCTCCTTCGACACTCAGAGTGAAGGAGGTGCTGTCCATCGCCATCCTTTGCCCTCCATCAACACCCATTCCCATCTGGTCCTGTGCCTCACCCATGCCATACCAGGGCAGGGTGTCTACAAACTACATTTCCCAGAATCGCCTGGGGGTACGGTGTCCTTCAGGTTTCCCAGAGAGATGTATGCATGAGGGTTTTGGAAGGCAGAAAGGAGGGAGCCACCAGCCTTCTGTGGACAGGAGCAAGCGATGGCTGGGTTCCGTGCTCTAGCTGTCCCCTCTTCCGTTGGCAGCAGCAATTTCTGACCTCTGGTTTACAGTTGCAGAGGGGTGATCTCCAAGCCAGACCCCAGGTGGCAACCCCTGACCTCAACCTCTTCCATCCCTCCCCGTGTTTTTGTGACCATCCTGTCCCCTGCCCGAAATACCTAGAGTGATCACCGTTTCCTGCACTGAACCAGCACTGCCACACAGGCGTTCAGGGATGCCCCGATTTCTGGGAGCAGACATGGCACACTGAGCCCTTCCCCTATGCCATCAATCATAACTGATACAAAAGTTTTCAGTTCCTTCTGGGAAGATGTGCCAAGGCACCATCTCACAAGCTACTCCCTATGATTCTGTTACGTGGTGGCGAAGAGAACGGACTATCGTTCTGCCAGTTCCTAGTTGTATGAGCCTGGGAAAGACACTTAACTGCTCTGTGCCTCGGTTTTCTCATCTGTTAAAAGAGGATCCTAATGAATATACTAAATGATACTAAATGGAAAGACTTCAAGTGCTCACAGCTGTGCAGGGAACACACTACCTGCCCTCCACTGAGTCTACTCCACTCACCAAGGCTCGCTTCACCCACCCTGCCCCGCCCCATCACTAGCTCTCACTGACACACTTCTGGATCCCATTGCACCACTTCTCATCCCATTTGGTTAGCTTTGTGGAAAGAGACCTCTGGAGACAGTCTGTCCTGGGTTCAGGTCTCATCTGCACCCATTTAGTTTTCTGAGTAAGCGGGCTATGGAGCCTCAGCCCCCATCCTGTAAAATGGCCTGAAAACATTTACCTTAAAATAAAGGGTCCAACACAGGCTATTATGTTCTGCGAATGGGATCTGTCATTATTAACCTGTTTAGGGGTCATTTCTCTTTTTGTATGGGAGTTTCATGACTTTGCAGCCAAACTATGAATTCTCCAAGGGCAGAGGCACACTCTGTCTGTCCCCCATGACTGTGCCCCACAACACCCAAGGCCATGGGAGACACACAATGGATGTTCATTCACAATATTTTCCCCTCGGATTTGGAAAGCCAGAGCAGAAAGTCAGTACTGACCGTGAGCTCCCCAGAAGCCATGACGATGGCCAGGTTCATCATCTGATTACAGCTGCACACAGTATGCATCTCAGAAGCTTCACGGATCGCACAGCCAGAGTGTATCCACCTGCCACCTTCCAAGTTCGTGTCCCAGGAAACGCAGATAGGCGTCTCAAATGGCTGCTTTGGCTGAAAATGTAAAGGCTCAGGTCACCTGAGACTCTCTCTCAAATGGATTCAGAATGACCAACTTCAAGTGTCATCTGGGAGAAGAAGATGCAGGTATGTTTGGGAAGGAATGGAGGAAAATGTAATATTCAGTGTGTGAGGATGGAGAGAAAGGTCTTGGATACCAGATCTGCCTCTACCACTGACTTGATCATAGCCAATGTAATAAAGTCCCTGTAAATGTTCCTGTATCAACATACTTAATCTGAGCCCAATCTTGCCTGGTGATGAATGGATGATTATATGCACTTATATTATATATGGTATATATGTTATATGTGCTATATATTACACATGCTATATAACATATATGCTCTATATTATATGATCTATATTATATATGCTGTATATTATACATGCTATATATTATATATGCCATATATATTACACATGCTACATAGTATATATGCCATGCATTGTACACACTATATATCATATGTGCTATATATTATATGCTCTATATATTATATATGCTATATACTATATATGCTATATGTTACATGTGCCATATATATTATATATGCTATATATATTATAATATATATATGAGAGCCCAATCCTCTGGAAGTGGACTTTGGGGATCGGCTTGAGTTACTAGGAACTGTTAGTTGTCTAGAAGCTTGATACCTTCATGGGTCTCTGTCAGTAATGAAAGTAATGCCCACTGTGGAGTGAGGTGTTGTCAACTGGAAGATAGGGGCTCAACAAGAACCTCTTCACAAACCTCGATGTTCTCCAGCGTGTAAATGACTGGGTTAGAGAACCCATCTTGCTTCTCCCCAGTCATGATGCCCTGCACAACGCGAGAATTCATCTTCAGCTTCCTTTGGGACTTGGTGAAGGGGGTCTGAAGGTCTTGGAAGAAGCTCTCATCTAAAAACGACTCCATCCCCGAAAAGGAGACAAAAGCCACTCCAGTGGTCCCTGTGATTTTCCCCAAATGCAAAAAAAAAAAAAAAAGGAATCATTTGCTCAATAGTGATTATTGAGGACCCAACACGTACACACACATAGACACTTTAATACCCCATGCATTTCTGGGCCTCCATGCACCTGCTTTGAGGACTGCAACACCAGGAGAGCCAATGGGCTTCAAGGTTGGTGACCTTCACCAGCACCAGTGCTACCCCCTGGAGACATGTTGGCTACCTTTAAAAATAAATATGGGGGCACCTGGGGGACTCAGTCAGTTAGGCATCTGACTTTGGCTCAGGTCATGATCTCATGGTTTGTGGGTTTGAGCCCCTTGTCAGGCTCTGTGCTGACAGTGTGGAGCCTACTTGGGATTCTGTGTCTTCTTCTCTGTTGGCCTCTCCGTGGCTCATTCTCTCTCTCTCTCTCAAAAATGAATAAACATTAAAAAATTTTAAATAAATGTGACTTTATGTCTTTTAAGGCACAATCAAACTGAGCAATGGGAAGTATGTTCCCCTTCCCACACTGATGGTTAATTTTGCTTCTCCTCTCAATGCTGGTGGTCTTCAGGGATGTCTCAGGCCTGCTCCCTGAGACCTCTATGCAGCATCTAGATCAGAGCGTGGCAAACCATGGCCCATAGGGCAGTCTGGCCATTGCCTGCTTGGTATAAATGAAAGTGTTTCTGCAACACAGCCACTCCCACTCATTTACATACAGTGTATGAGTGTCTTTGCACTCTGAGAGACTCTATTGCCCTCAGTGTCTAAAATATTTACTAATCCGCCCTCTACAGGACAAGCTTGCCCATCCCTGGTACAGATCAGCGCTGTTCACCAGAATTATTATATGAACCACCCAGGCAATTTTAAATTTTCAAGTAGCCAGATTGCACAAAAGTCAAAACCAGGTAAAATTCATTTTAATAATATGATAACTCAATACATGCAAAATATTATCCCTTCAACCTATAATCCATATAAAATATGAATGAGATTTTCCCCAATCTTCGTTTTTTCTTGTTTGTTTGTTTTTTGTTTTTTTTGTACCAAGTCTTTGGAACCTGGTGTGTACTTTACCAGATTTTAAACTACAGCCTGGCCACATTTCATGTGCTCATTAAGAAAACGTGGCCAGTGGTGCTGTACCAGTGACGGTCTTGACACTCCATTATTGTGACAATGTTTATGTATCTAATATCTGACTTCCCCAGGGCACTGGCCTCATCTCACTAGTCTTGGAACCCAAGAGTTGACTGATAAGTGTCTGCTGATTGAATACACTGTAGCCCCCCTCCCTGGTCTGAGGAGCAGCTTTGTACCTATAGATCCAGATTCCTTGATGGTGGAACACCCAATCTTCATCTCATTCCCTTTGGCTTTGAAGAGAAAGGTCTCATTCTCTTCAGTACATTCTTCCTTGATGATCTTGCTTTCAATTTCTAAAAGAACACAGGGAGAATTTGCCCCAGATCCCCCAGAAAGTGGGTCCTAAATCCTTTTTCTTGTCCCACAAAGTTCTATGTACCTAGTTGCAAAGAATAAAAATGGCCAGCTCATCACAGGGAAGACCATGATCCCCTAGGCGGGTTGATTGGAGGATGATGAAACCAATGAGAAACACAGGTGGAGCTGCAGAGTGAGCGCTCACACCTTAGTCATGCATCAGGGAAAGCTGGTGTTGAGGTCAACAGAGATGGAAGGCAACAGAGCCTTGATCCTCTGGCTGTACTAAATGGAGACAAATTTTCCAAAGCCAAAGGGGCTTGGTAGGAGCTGGGTGAGCCCGGCAGAGTGGACCAGGGCTCAGAGTCTGCATCCAGCTCTGCCCTGCACCAGCTGAGCAAACAGGACCAATGTCTGAACTTCTCTGAGCCTTGGGTCTCTCCCCCGTGACATGGCACTAATTACAGGGGTCCTCATGAAAACAAAATAGGTGATGGAACCGGAAGTATCCTTTTAAAACATAATAGACATAATGGCATGCCTGTTCTTAAACTTTCCTGTTCCACACCCACCCCAATCTTACTCCAAATAAAATCCTGAGTCCACCCACCTCTCCCCTTCCTTTCTGACCTCTTCTCCTACAGCCTTGATGATTCTCTCCTGCTCTATGGCCACACTGGCCTCCTCTTTGTTCCTTGAACTCACCAAGTATTACTGGACTTTTGCTCTGTCTCCAAATACATCCACGGCTCCATTCCCTTTGGGCCTGCCCCAGCAACACTTGGCCTCCCCACACCATATAAGCTGGCAATGCTCCCCCCAACCCTGACCCTCTCTAGCTGACTAGCTATTTTTCTCGACAACACTCTATCTCATATATGAGATCTTTGTTCATGGTGGAGCTCAGATAGTTGTTGAATGAATCAGTGATACACTCCCACACACCCTTAACTCAATGCCAGGCACTCAGCAAATGGAGATGCAGTTACTATCCTGGGACTTGCTTCTCTGTGAGCTCCGAGGTTTGAAACAGTTGGGTAAATGTTATACGTTGAAGCTATTGGGCACAGCATTGCCCACGCCCCACCCTTCAACAGCAGCACCCAGATGGAACCTTGCCTCCTCACCTAAGTGTTCCGTCTGAACAGTCTGAGTCACGTTGCCTGAGGGTTTCAGGAAAGCTGCCAGGGTGCTGCTTTTCACACTCTCCAGGAGAACAGTGGCCAGAGCGGATGTCTCTTCTTTGGTGAAGTTGGACCATGTGGAAGTTTGTTCAAGCACAGAGGTAAGGCTCTCAGCCGTGCTCTGCAAGGAAAGGTGTGTTTGTGCACATGCCCTGTCTCCCTCTTCCCTGTGCCCCAGATAACAGCTCTCCTCCTTCCCAGCCTCCCTCTTTCCCTCTCTCTCCTCCTCTCTCTCCCTCTTTCTCTCTCTCTCCCTCTCAAATTGGTGTGGCCTTTTAAGTCAGCACCTGGAATAGCACTGCTTACACCTAGCTCTGACTCAACATTTCCCTTCCTGGAATTAATCCTCCAAGAAATGTGTAAAAACTGTGAGGATCTTGTCCAGGGATGTTTGTTTCAGTTGGTTTCTGATAGCAAGAAGTTGGGAAGTCTAAATGTCCAACAGATTGGCTAAAACAATGACTAAATCCGATCACAGGATAGTAGGCAGCTGTTAACAAAACAGTGATCACACACACACATATTAACAAGAAAAAAGGTCAGTGAGCTTTTGCTAAATAAGGCAAAATTCAAAATAACATAGGTATTATCTCATTTCACTTAAAAAACAAGTACTTTCATTAACATTTTTATATATACGATATTAATGTTTCTGGCGTAGAGACATAAAAATCATTAATAGTTTCTGATGAGGTAGGTATTAAGTATCTTATGCATGTTAACCTCATTTTAGAAAGAAATCTATGAAGTAGGGAACTATTATTTCCATTTTTGGGTGAGGAAACAGAACACATATAGGAGGTGGGAGAAGTAAGATTTGAACCTTTGTCATCACTCAGCAGAGGGTGAATCCCTCTAATAAGTGCTCACTAAATGGCTTTAGTATGAGTGTGTGTGTCTGTGTGTGTGTGTGTGTGTGTGTGTGTGTGTGACGTGCATTCACAAAATGAAGGGATACGGGTACACATCCAAATGCTAACATGGATTATGTCAGAGGAATAGAGTTAAAGAAAGAATAGCAATAGCAATATTGACATCAATGTCAATATGATTCCTTTTATTGATTATTGTCAATAAATTGGCTTATACAATGACTTTGACCCCAACAAGAAAATGCATATAAAGGATTCACAACTTAATAAACACAAGGAAGAAAGTAATTGACTCCAGTCATATGGGGAAGGAAATGAACTGAAATCCAACTGAGAATACCAATTTTTATCTATCCAAATTGGATCGAAAAACATGAAATGAATTTCCGTAAAAAACGGATGAGGGTGTAACTTGAGAGATGTTTGTTCTGGGAAAACATGATGTAACCGTATCCCAGGAGACCCTAGGGTCCCTCCCCACGACATACAGAAATGTCTCAGAATCATCCTGGAAAAACATGGTCCTCAATTCTACANAAAAAAAAAAAAAAAAGGAATCATTTGCTCAATAGTGATTATTGAGGACCCAACACGTACACACACATAGACACTTTAATACCCCATGCATTTCTGGGCCTCCATGCACCTGCTTTGAGGACTGCAACACCAGGAGAGCCAATGGGCTTCAAGGTTGGTGACCTTCACCAGCACCAGTGCTACCCCCTGGAGACATGTTGGCTACCTTTAAAAATAAATATGGGGGCACCTGGGGGACTCAGTCAGTTAGGCATCTGACTTTGGCTCAGGTCATGATCTCATGGTTTGTGGGTTTGAGCCCCTTGTCAGGCTCTGTGCTGACAGTGTGGAGCCTACTTGGGATTCTGTGTCTTCTTCTCTGTTGGCCTCTCCGTGGCTCATTCTCTCTCTCTCTCAAAAATGAATAAACATTAAAAAATTTTAAATAAATGTGACTTTATGTCTTTTAAGGCACAATCAAACTGAGCAATGGGAAGTATGTTCCCCTTCCCACACTGATGGTTAATTTTGCTTCTCCTCTCAATGCTGGTGGTCTTCAGGGATGTCTCAGGCCTGCTCCCTGAGACCTCTATGCAGCATCTAGATCAGAGCGTGGCAAACCATGGCCCATAGGGCAGTCTGGCCATTGCCTGCTTGGTATAAATGAAAGTGTTTCTGCAACACAGCCACTCCCACTCATTTACATACAGTGTATGAGTGTCTTTGCACTCTGAGAGACTCTATTGCCCTCAGTGTCTAAAATATTTACTAATCCGCCCTCTACAGGACAAGCTTGCCCATCCCTGGTACAGATCAGCGCTGTTCACCAGAATTATTATATGAACCACCCAGGCAATTTTAAATTTTCAAGTAGCCAGATTGCACAAAAGTCAAAACCAGGTAAAATTCATTTTAATAATATGATAACTCAATACATGCAAAATATTATCCCTTCAACCTATAATCCATATAAAATATGAATGAGATTTTCCCCAATCTTCGTTTTTTCTTGTTTGTTTGTTTTTTGTTTTTTTTGTACCAAGTCTTTGGAACCTGGTGTGTACTTTACCAGATTTTAAACTACAGCCTGGCCACATTTCATGTGCTCATTAAGAAAACGTGGCCAGTGGTGCTGTACCAGTGACGGTCTTGACACTCCATTATTGTGACAATGTTTATGTATCTAATATCTGACTTCCCCAGGGCACTGGCCTCATCTCACTAGTCTTGGAACCCAAGAGTTGACTGATAAGTGTCTGCTGATTGAATACACTGTAGCCCCCCTCCCTGGTCTGAGGAGCAGCTTTGTACCTATAGATCCAGATTCCTTGATGGTGGAACACCCAATCTTCATCTCATTCCCTTTGGCTTTGAAGAGAAAGGTCTCATTCTCTTCAGTACATTCTTCCTTGATGATCTTGCTTTCAATTTCTAAAAGAACACAGGGAGAATTTGCCCCAGATCCCCCAGAAAGTGGGTCCTAAATCCTTTTTATTGTCCCACAAAGTTCTATGTACCTAGTTGCAAAGAATAAAAATGGCCAGCTCATCACAGGGAAGACCATGATCCCCTAGGCGGGTTGATTGGAGGATGATGAAACCAATGAGAAACACAGGTGGAGCTGCAGAGTGAGCGCTCACACCTTAGTCATGCATCAGGGAAAGCTGGTGTTGAGGTCAACAGAGATGGAAGGCAACAGAGCCTTGATCCTCTGGCTGTACTAAATGGAGACAAATTTTCCAAAGCCAAAGGGGCTTGGTAGGAGCTGGGTGAGCCCGGCAGAGTGGACCAGGGCTCAGAGTCTGCATCCAGCTCTGCCCTGCACCAGCTGAGCAAACAGGACCAATGTCTGAACTTCTCTGAGCCTTGGGTCTCTCCCCCGTGACATGGCACTAATTACAGGGGTCCTCATGAAAACAAAATAGGTGATGGAACCGGAAGTATCCTTTTAAAACATAATAGACATAATGGCATGCCTGTTCTTAAACTTTCCTGTTCCACACCCACCCCAATCTTACTCCAAATAAAATCCTGAGTCCACCCACCTCTCCCCTTCCTTTCTGACCTCTTCTCCTACAGCCTTGATGATTCTCTCCTGCTCTATGGCCACACTGGCCTCCTCTTTGTTCCTTGAACTCACCAAGTATTACTGGACTTTTGCTCTGTCTCCAAATACATCCACGGCTCCATTCCCTTTGGGCCTGCCCCAGCAACACTTGGCCTCCCCACACCATATAAGCTGGCAATGCTCCCCCCAACCCTGACCCTCTCTAGCTGACTAGCTATTTTTCTCGACAACACTCTATCTCATATATGAGATCTTTGTTCATGGTGGAGCTCAGATAGTTGTTGAATGAATCAGTGATACACTCCCACACACCCTTAACTCAATGCCAGGCACTCAGCAAATGGAGATGCAGTTACTATCCTGGGACTTGCTTCTCTGTGAGCTCCGAGGTTTGAAACAGTTGGGAAAATGGTATACGAGGAAGCTATGGGGCACAGCATTGCCCACGCCCCACCCTTCAACAGCAGCACCCAGATGGAACCTTGCCTCCTCACCTAAGTGTTCCGTCTGAACAGTCTGAGTCACGTTGCCTGAGGGTTTCAGGAAAGCTGCCAGGGTGCTGCTTTTCACACTCTCCAGGAGAACAGTGGCCAGAGCGGATGTCTCTTCTTTGGTGAAGTTGGACCATGTGGAAGTTTGTTCAAGCACAGAGGTAAGGCTCTCAGCCGTGCTCTGCAAGGAAAGGTGTGTTTGTGCACATGCCCTGTCTCCCTCTTCCCTGTGCCCCAGATAACAGCTCTCCTCCTTCCCAGCCTCCCTCTTTCCCTCTCTCTCCTCCTCTCTCTCCCTCTTTCTCTCTCTCTCCCTCTCAAATTGGTGTGGCCTTTTAAGTCAGCACCTGGAATAGCACTGCTTACACCTAGCTCTGACTCAACATTTCCCTTCCTGGAATTAATCCTCCAAGAAATGTGTAAAAACTGTGAGGATCTTGTCCAGGGATGTTTGTTTCAGTTGGTTTCTGATAGCAAGAAGTTGGGAAGTCTAAATGTCCAACAGATTGGCTAAAACAATGACTAAATCCGATCACAGGATAGTAGGCAGCTGTTAACAAAACAGTGATCACACACACACATATTAACAAGAAAAAAGGTCAGTGAGCTTTTGCTAAATAAGGCAAAATTCAAAATAACATAGGTATTATCTCATTTCACTTAAAAAACAAGTACTTTCATTAACATTTTTATATATACGATATTAATGTTTCTGGCGTAGAGACATAAAAATCATTAATAGTTTCTGATGAGGTAGGTATTAAGTATCTTATGCATGTTAACCTCATTTTAGAAAGAAATCTATGAAGTAGGGAACTATTATTTCCATTTTTGGGTGAGGAAACAGAACACATATAGGAGGTGGGAGAAGTAAGATTTGAACCTTTGTCATCACTCAGCAGAGGGTGAATCCCTCTAATAAGTGCTCACTAAATGGCTTCAGTATGAGTGTGTGTGTGTGTGTGTGTGTGTGTGTGTGTGACGTGCATTCACAAAATGAAGGGATACGGGTACACATCCAAATGCTAACATGGATTATGTCAGAGGAATAGAGTTAAAGAAAGAATAGCAATAGCAATATTGACATCAATGTCAATATGATTCCTTTTATTGATTATTGTCAATAAATTGGCTTATACAATGACTTTGACCCCAACAAGAAAATGCATATAAAGGATTCACAACTTAATAAACACAAGGAAGAAAGTAATTGACTCCAGTCATATGGGGAAGGAAATGAACTGAAATCCAACTGAGAATACCAATTTTTATCTATCCAAATTGGATCGAAAAACATGAAATGAATTTCCGTAAAAAACGGATGAGGGTGTAACTTGAGAGATGTTTGTTCTGGGAAAACATGATGTAACCGTATCCCAGGAGACCCTAGGGTCCCTCCCCACGACATACAGAAATGTCTCAGAATCATCCTGGAAAAACATGGTCCTCAATTCTACAGCTGAGGAAATCTCCTTACAACTCTCTTTGAGCTGTGCAATTTATTCTTGGCTGCGAAGTTTATTTCATTTCTTTGGGAAAGTAAGAAATTAGTAGGCAAATGAAAATCCCACAGGGTTATCACTTCTGTGTTAGATTTACAAAGTTTTCTGATCTTCGTCATACTCTGAGAAGGGGGTGTTGAACTCACGATTAACCACGTGAGTTCGCTGCCTAATGCCATTAGATGTGGGATGAATGTATGTTTCGTATGAACAATTTCAGAGAATGCAGCTATTGATAATAGTAGTGAATATTTAAAAAT
Organism: Hyaena hyaena; assembly: GCF_003009895.1. Lineage (NCBI taxonomy): Eukaryota > Metazoa > Chordata > Mammalia > Carnivora > Hyaenidae > Hyaena > Hyaena hyaena. The sequence continues at coordinate 24,996 of NW_024082800.1, read as the reverse complement.
ATGAATTATTATGTTTATACATTTGATTGATTGGATCTATAAACCCCTTGAGGGCATAGTGACTTCGGGTTTTGGGTCTGTAAATCTTCCAGAATAGGTATTTTAAATTGGGGGAAATAAGAATATTGATAAACACAGTATAAAATGAGAGAATTTAAATGTGGTCAAAGGTTTGTCGCTTATGGAATTTCAGTCTGAGAAAACTTATGAATGCAATGCACACTTAATGGACAACTATATTATACCCAATAAATTAATTTTAAATCAATCAAATGACAAAGGAAAGTATTATTCTTACTTTTGTACAAAAGTAACCAAAGTTTTAAATAAAATAACAGTCATAAGTGCGATGTAAAGTCTTAAGAAAAATCAGGTTTTAAAATCTACCATTGCAAGACGGTGCCCATTTCTCCAGATCCTACACTGTTGGTGGGAATGTGAACTGGTGCAGCCCCTCTGGAAAACAATGTGGAGGTTCCTCAAAAAATTAACAATAGAACCCCCCTATGACCCAGCAACAGCACTGCTAGGAATTTACCCAAGGGATACAGGAGTGCTGATGCATAGGGACAGGTACCCCACTGTTCATAGCAGCACTCTCAACAATAGCCAAAACATGGAAAGAGCCTAAGTGTCCATCAACGGACGAAAGGATCAAGAAGATGTGGTTTATCTATACAATGGAATACTACATGACAATGAGAAATAATGAAACCTGGCCATATGTAGCAACATGGATGGAACTTGAGGGTGTTATGTTGAGTGAAGTGTCAAGCAGAGAAGGACAGCTACCATATGTTTGTATGTATCGGAGGATTAGGAGGAAATTAATGGAACACAGTGGGGGAAAAGAAGGGGGGAAATGGGGGGGAGAGGGAGGAAGGGAAACCATGAGAGACTCTTGAATGTTGGGAACAAACTGAGGACTGATGGGTATGGGGGGGAGGGGAAGGGGGGTGATGGGCATGGAGGAGGGCACTTGTGGGGATGAGCACTGGGTGTTATATGGAAACCAACTTGACAATAAACTTTTTTTTTTTATATCTACCATTGCAAGGACCAAGTAACTCCACCTCTAAGTATTTACCCCAAAGAAATGAAAAATCATGGGTACAAACATACACACAGACACAAACTGTACATGAATGTTTATAGCAGAAGACACAAGAATTGAAACTATAGATCACAACCTTGATGAATCTCAGAGGCATTACGCTGAGTGAAGGAAGCCACAGCCTGTTGTGATTCCATTTATATAACATTCTTGCAGAGACAAAACTCCAATGACAGAGAAGAGACAGGCATATACAGTGGCTGGTGGTGGAGAGAACATCTAACAATGCAGGGGACCACACAGGACTGTTAGGGGTGGAAAAGGAACTATTCTACATTCTGATTGTGGTGGTAGGACACAAATCTACTCACTTGATAAAACTAAAAAAACTGGGTGCACCTAGGTGGCTCAGTTGGTTCAGCATCCAAGTCAGGGTTGTGGGATTAAGCCCTACATCAGGCTCTGCACTAAGTGTGGAGCCTGCCTGGGATTCTCTCTTTCTCATTCTCTCTCTGCCCCTCACCGCACAAAAAAAAAAACAAAAAAAAAAACAAAAAAAACCACACACAAAAAACCCCCCTCACTAGGCAGAGAAGGGAATGTTATTGTACGTTAAATTTTAAGGTTCTGTAATGTTGACTCCCCCCATCAGTTATAAAGAGGACTCTCTACACCCAAAGTGTCTCCACAAGATGTTTGAAGCTGAAAACACAATTATGAAGACTTTGCTGTTACCTTCAGAGAAACCTCAGTGGTCTTGTTTTCACAGGCATCGTCCAGAACCCTGAAGGTGGCATTCATCAGTGCGCAGAAGGAGCCCTGTACCCCAGAGAAGCACACGTGTGAGCGTCCATCGATCCATCCCTCAGTGTGTGAAGTACGGATTGGCCACCCAGCCCACCAAGTGGGTGGTCTTAAACTCCTAGGGGGTCAGAAGGCTTAGAACTCTCAGGAAAATAGAAACTCACCTTTTAAGCATAATTGGAACCACAGTACCTTCTTCTTCCGTGAATAAAAGGAGCAAATGCAAAGAAACAGCAAAACTACTTTGTGGGCTCAAAGATGGGGGAAATGTGTGAGAAAAACCCATTGGTCTGAAAGGAATATGATTCAGCCACAAAAGGTAGTGAAGCACTGGCATCTGCTATAATGTGGATGAACCTTGAAAACACTGTGCTAGGCGAAGTGAAGCCGCAGGCAAAACCCCACAAACTGTATGATAACATTTATGTAAAATATCCAGAATACACAAAAGGATGGACTCAAAGGGCAGATTAGTGTTTACGAAGAGCTGGGCCCCAGGGGAGATGGAGACCAGTGGTGTTAGGGATAGGGCTTGTTTTCAGGGGATAAAACATTTGAGAGATAGAAGTGGTTGCACACCATGTGAGGATACTGCATGTCACTGACTTGTAACTTAAAAATGATTGGAATGGTCAATTTTTAGGTGTGTTTCACCTAAATTTCTAAATCACCTAAAGTTTTCCAGAAAACATTGGTCCAAAGTGCATGGGAATTTAGGGGCACCTGGGTGGCTCAGTTGGTTAAGTGTCCGACTTCAGCTCAGGTCATGATCTTGCAGTTCATAGGTTCGAGCCTCATGTCGGGCTCTGTGCTGACAAATTGGAGCCTGGAGCCTGCTTTGGATTGTGTGTCTCCCTCTCTTTCTCCTCCTCACCTGCTTGTGCATCTCTCTCTCTCTCTCTCGAAAATAAATAAACGTTAAAAACTTTTTAGCAGTGCATGGGAATTTTAAAGTTAATTTAAGCACATATTGAAAAATCGTGACATCAATTCCTGAAGATGCTCATGGAGTCTTTAGCCATTGGAACAACTTCGGTAGAGAATCAGGATGTCCAAATCCCTTTGTTCCTGGCCCAGGGGCTGTGCATCACCCCTCCCATATCACACAGACACAGCACCAGTACCTTCACTGGTAACGAGATTCCATCATCCCCTCTTCAATTGGGAAAAGAATTCCCAAGTTTTGGATACACAAAACTTAGTCTTCCCTTCTAAGCTTTTCTTGAAGCTAGGTGTAAGCAGGAGTGATACTGTGTTATACTCTTAAAGAGAAGAACTATGCCTCTCACTTCACCTTCCCCCTGTGCCCACCAGCTGGAATGCAGACATGATGGCAAGGGCTGGAACAGCCACCTTGGCCCACAATGCGGGAGGGCTGGTGTTGCTGCTGGCAGAGCATTCGTGGAAACATCGTATCAACTCTCCACAGTGGACACCCTGATTGCTACAGAGGGAGAACTTAACTGCTATACAACTTAGGCCACTGTTATTTTGGCCTTTGTCATAGCTGCAACACAACATCCTACTTGAGTGGCTTCGAGGCTAGAAGGTCTTCTAGGAACCTCAAGAGCCAGGAACCTTCAAAAATACATACATATTCAGGGGCGCCTGGGTGGCTTAGTCGGTTAAGCGTCCGACTTTCGCTTAGGTCATGATCTCGTGGTTCGTGGGTTCAAGCCCCGCGTCGGGCTCTGTGCTGACTGCCAGCTCAGATCCTGGAGCCTATTTCAGAGTCTGTATCTTCCTCTGTCTCTGACCCTCCCCTGCTCACGCTGTCTCTCTCTCTCTCTCTCCTAGAAATAAATAAAAAATTAAAAAAAAATACTTACATATTCAGACTTCCCTACTGCTCCCACTTGGCACTGCTGGACCCCCTCGTTGTTGGCTATCACATCCTCCTTACACTTGAAGGGAATCCCTAGGAAGGAAATAAAAGCTACAAGTAAAAGCTCAGCCACACCAAGCTATAATTGAAAGATAAGTCTGATTTCGTTCTCCCCTGCCTGAAATCTATCCATCACCATATAACATGACAGTGGAAATCAGCAAACCACAGCCACACAGAGAAACACCAGGGACTCTGAGAAGCAGGATGCTGAGTGAAAAGAGCAAGTCGGAAAAGACTACACAGAGCACGGTGCCATTTTTATAGAGCTCAAAAATAAAACAAACAAACTAAACAAAAACAAAACAAATTTTAAAAAGCAAAACTAGGGACGCCTGGGTGGCTTAGTCGGTTAACCGTCCGACTTTCGCTTAGGTCGTGATCTCGCGGTTCGTGGGTTCCAGCCCCGCGTCGGGCTCTGTGCTGACTGCCAGCTCAGAGCCTGAAGTCTGTTTCAGTCTGTGACTCCCTCTCTCTCTGACCCTCCCCTGCTCACGCTGTCTCTCTCTCTCTCTCCTAGAAAAAATAAAAATAAAAATAAAAATAAAGCAAAACTAAACAAAGTATTGTTAGGGATACATAGGTAGAGGTTTTTTTTTTTTTTTAAGTGGGGGAATTATAAATACAAATTTCTAAGTAGTCCTCTCTGGGGAGGAGTAGGGAAGTTGAAATAGGGAAGGAACATGTAGGAAACACATGAAATTGATGATATTCTACTTCTCATGTTGACATACTCGTTTTGTTATTACACTTCATTGTCTGCATATAAACTACCTCTAATTTTAATGTATCAAGTAATCCACAATTTAAAAAATTAAGCTGCTCACAGTTTCCCATTGTTCTCAGCATGACCTGGACCACTGAGATCCCCACTCATCATGTGGATAAATCCTACGCTTCCTTCCAGCTTCAGCTTAACCGCCACTTGCCCGGAGCACATTAAATATCTCCTCACTCATGCATCCAAAGTGCACGATGACTGTTCAACTGTCACACTCACTGTGGTTAACGTGTGTGCTCTCTACTCCCTTACCTATGCTATAAACTGCATGAAGGGAAATATCTCCATCACATCCAAGATTGAATTCTCAGTACCTAGTGCAGGGGACTGTTTGACGAATTAATAGATCCCCCCAAAGTAATTTATCGAATGAGTGAATTAATCAGTGAGTGAATGAATTAATTAGAAAAGAGAGGATTGAGGATAAAGTAAAGTAAGAGGAGGATCCCAGGTTGGGTAGATGGAGGAGTTTACAACCAAGACACAGATTCCATTGCCATGAGGCACAAGGAGATAATTACTTTTGCAGTTGAAGTTCAAGGAGCCTTCTGGATCGGGACGAAAGCCGTCAATGCAGCTACAGCTGTAGGAGCCCGGGGCATTGGTTCAGATGGAATTGGGGCCACAAGGTGACGGATCGTGGGAGCACTCATCAGTATCTGCAAAGAACTTGAGGCGATCAGACAACCCAGAAGAACCAGGAGATCCTTCTTTCCGGGGATAGTCAGCCACCCCTCTTCTCACCTCTGCATTCTACATCTTGGCCTGTGAAGTTCAGCTGTCCATTGCTTGGTGCAAAGCCAGGAGAGCAGGTGCAGAAGTAGCTCCCAGGGGTGTTGGTGCATGTTGCGTTGGAAAGACACATGTGAAGGCACTCATCAATATCTATAGGGTTGAGAATGGGCATGAAGCAGAGCTGGCTAGAAATCCTGCAAAAGCTATGCTTCCAAAGCATAGAGTTGTCACCAAAAGAACAACAACAACAAAAAGATGGCCCAACTGGGAAAACATTTTCCAGAATCTTCTGCATCTAGGTTAGGGACATGGGACTAGTTTTCACTTATGGAATGCGAGCACATCTATTTGTCACTTCTGGGCCAAGGTGGGTGTGCCTTCTCTCTCCTTCCCTATCACTGAGTGAACCAGGGAGTCCAAAGCCATAAGGTATATAAGAACCTACAGATATAAGGAAATGGATTCCTATATAACGTGTGTAGAAAAGCTGCCACTGCTCAGGCATATCTAATTTTGTATTGTTATGAAAGTAAGAAATTGCTATTATGTTTAGCTAGTGGTTCTCAGCTGAGGGCAGTTTGCACCCCGACCCCATTCAGGAAACATGGGGCAACATCTGGAAACATCTTCGGGTGCCCTGACTGGGCTGGGGGTGTACTACTATGATCTAGTGGGTAGAAGCTAAAGATATTCTCCTCTTGGTGTCACAGAAAACATCTCGAACCAAGGAGTGGGCTTCTTATTCAACAGTGAGCTCCCCACCTGCAGACACACTTAAGCATCAACTACGTGAACTCTTGTCAGAAATGATACAAATGCTGGAGCTCCTGGGAGGCTCAGTTGGTTAAGCATCGGACTTTTGATTTCAGCTCAGGTCATGATCTCACAGTTCTTAAGTTAGAGCCCGGCATCAGGCTCTACCAAGGCGGAGCCTGCTTGGGACTCTCTCTCTCCCTCTTTCTCTACCCTTCCCCCGCTCATTGTCTCTCTCTCTCTCTTTTTCCCTTTCTATAATATAAATAAATAAACTTTAAATGAATAAATAAATAAGCAAATAAGTAATTTTTTAAAATCACATAAATGGAATTTATATTTTGCAAATAGAACTGGACTAGGCGCGTGGTTTTCAAAATGTTTTGGCCATAGAAAGCTTTCACTTCATGCAAAGTGAAACCCATTTAGTAGGTAAAACAAATAAGAAAGATGATAATCTGGGGCACCTGGGTGTCTCAGTCGGTTGACGTCCGACTTCAGCTCAGGTCATGATCTCATGTTCATGGGTTCGAGCCCCGCGTCGGGCTCTGTGCTGACGGCTCAGAGCCTGGAGCCTGTTTCAGATTCTGTGTCTCCCTCTCTCTCTGACACTCCCCTGTTCATGCTGTCTCTATCTCTCTCTCAAAAATAAATAAAACATTAAAAAAAAGAGAGAGAGATGATCATCTGACTCATATAGGGGCTCTGAAAAGATTCTTAAGAACCGAGAGCACTGTATTAATCTGTTTCTAAAGTCCTTTCCAATTCGCCACACTATTGTTCTGCCTCTAGCAATGTCAGTAGCTGGTGAAGGTCAAGGTGAAAAGACATATAACATTTTAATGAAAACAAGCACACATTTCCCCTGAGGGTTGAAGAACATAAGATGTGCTCTGCAGTGCGTCAGATCCTCCGAAGACGGCCGCCATCAATTCGTTCATTTCCTGTGTGTACTTGTTGCTGACCTTGCGATCTGAGGAGTTAGTTTCCCCTTCCTTTGCCTGCAGGCTGGCCCCATGACTGTGACCAGGAGAATGCGGCAGAAGGAATGTTCTGGCACTTAAGTTCAGGCCTTACAAGGACTCTCAGTTTCTGCTTTCTTCCTCTTGCAGCTTCCCTTACTGCAAACCAGCTGCCATGTTCCCAGGAAGCCCAAGCGACCATGAGGAAGGCCCCATACGGAAACCGAGGGGCCCAGCTGAGCTCCCACCCAGAGACCAGCACCAACTACAAGGCATGTAAGTGAGGCCATTTTGGGCCTTGTGCCTTCTTAGTGCCCCCCTCCCCACAAAAAAAAAAAAAACAGTCACCCACAGAATTCTGAGCAAGCAGTAAGTGTTGTTTGTAAGTCACTCTGCTCAGGATATGTTGACATCCATTAAAAGCCCTCAGTATGTCTGGGAGCATTACCTGTACATCTGAAATCCTCTGGTTTCTCAGGGGTCCAGACAACAGGTGAAAAGAACCCAGGCAGGCAGGAGCAATGGAATTCTCCTGGGGTGTTGGTACAGATGGAGTTGAGGCCACAAAGAGTGGAGTTCCTGGCACATTCGTCCACATCTAAGCAGAAAACGACGCTTGTCAACAGGATAAAGGACATGGAGGCCGTGGCGGTGCACTGCCCCATCCTGTCCGAAGCCAGTGGTTTCCCTGCTCTGCATGTGCCCTCATAAACACTGCTGACGGGAGGTGCAAAGAGCTATGACTGTGACCCACAGAAATCTTGTGATGAGGCTCTCCACACCTTGGGATAAAATCCAAACTCCTCACTAGAACCCAGGAGACTCTGAGAGTCTGGACCCACCTGAGCTCACCTGTCTCTTCTTTCCTTTTGAATCCCTTAGTGATTCCTGATCCAGATTCACTGATTGCCTGTGGGTCCATGAAGGCTCATTGTCTGCTCCCTCAGCCTTGAACTCACTAGCTCCCTCATTCCTTGATAAATCTCTATTCCTCTCCCTAAAATACTATGTTATCAATAATTATAACAACCGTGAGGCATCCAGGTATAAGGGTCTAGAGCATGGACAGCCTGGGCTCAAAGCTTGGCTCTGTCCTTATTGGATGTGTGTTACTGGGAGCTGTGGGCTGAATCATGTCCTCCCATATTTATATGTTAAAGCCCTATCATTCAATGAGACGGTATCTGGACAAGTGGTCTTGTCAAGATGATTAGGGTGATGAGGTCTTAAGATGGGATTATTGCCAAGGGGAGTGCCTGGATGGCTCAGTCAGTTGAACGAATGTCTTGGTTTCAGCTCAGGTCGTGATCTCAAGGTTTGTGAGTTCAAGCCCAGTATTGGGCTCTGTGCTGATAGTGTGGACCCTGTTTAGGTATCTCTCTCTCTCCCTCTGTCTTCCTCTCTCTCTGGTCCTTTGGAGCTCTCACCCTCTCTCCAAAATAAATAAATAAACATTTTTTAAAAAATGGGATTAGTGCCCATAAAACAAGAGGAAGAGACAGCAGAGCTCACTGTCCATGAGAATCCAGAATGAAGGCAGTCATCTGGAAGCTGGGAGGATAGCCCTCTCCAGAACCCAGCTGTGCTCTCAGACTTCCCACCTCCACAAGGAGAGAAAATAGGTCTCAATGTTGAAACCACCCTGTTTGCAGTTTTTTGTTCTGGTGGCCCTGAGCTGACAATGAACAAGGATAGTTCATCTCTGTGTGTCTCGGTGCCTTCCTTTGTCAGGTAGGGATAAGAATAGTACTCGCCCCAGAGGTTTGTTTGGAGCATTAAAGAAGGTGTCATCTGTGAAGGACTCAGAACAGAGCACGTAGAGTAAGAAGTATGAGGTAAGTATTTGTTAACTCAAAATTAACTGCTAACATATTGGGTATTTTTGTGACAGGTGCTGAGGAAGATCACTCAAGCAATGCTCATGGCAGCTCTGTGAGGTGCACACCAACATTACTCTCATTTTTCTGATAAGGGAACTGAGGCGTCACAACTGTGCACAGTCACATAGCCTGTGAAAGGCACACTAGGATTTAAAACCAGGCTCCCTCTGGTTCTGGACTTTTAGATAACAAGCTCCCAGACTTTCTTGAGTCAGAGTCTGGGAATTTGGGCTTAAGTCAATGCTGGCCAGTTCAGATCCTGACTCCTCAACTTCCTATCTATTTGACCTTGGAAGGGTTGTTCCTCCACAATGGAGGCCCAGGATCCTCATCTGTAAAATGGGTATAAAATACTGCTAATACCATCAGGTTGTTGGGAAGACACTGAGCACACATGGCAGAACTCATCTCCAAAGGCAAGGGAATCAAGAGCAAAAATGAACTATTGGGACCTTATCAAGATCAAAAGCTTCTGCACGACAAAGGAAAGAATCAACAAAACTAACAGGCAACCGACAGAATGGGAAAAGAGAGCTGCAAATGACATATCAGATAAAGGGCTAGTATTCAAAATCCATAAGGAACTCACCAAACTTCACACCCGAAAAGCAAACAATCCAGTGAAGAAATGGGCAGAAAACATGAACCGATACTTCTCAAAACAGGACATCCACATGACCAACAGACATATGAAATAATGCTCAGCATCCCTCCTCATCAGGGAAATACAAATCAAAACGACACTGAGATACCACCTGGTGTCGGTCAGAGTGACCAAAATGAACTAATCAGGAGACTATATACGCTGGCGAATATGTGGAGAAACGTGCACCCACTTGCATTGTTGGTGGGAATGTAAACTGATGTAGCTGCTCTGGAAAACAGTGTGGAGGTTCCTCCAAAAATTAACAGAACTCCCCTATGACCCAGCAATAGCACTGCTGGTAACTTATCAAAGGGACACAGGAGTGCTGATGCATAGGGGCACATGTACCCCACTGTGCATAGCAGCACTTTCAACAATAACCAAATCATGGAAAGAGCCTAAGTGTCCATCAACTGATAGATGAATCAAGAAGATGTGGTTAGTATACACAATGGAATACTACATGGCAATGAGAAAGAATGAAATCTGGCCACGTGTAGCAACGTGGATGGAACTCGAGGGTACTATGCTACGTGAAATAAGTCGGGCAGAGAAAGACAGATACCATGTGTTTTCACTCATATGTGGAAGAGGAGAAACTTAACAAAGGACCATGGTGGAGGGGAGGTGAAAAAATAGCTAAGGAGGGAGGGAGGCAAACCATAAGAGAGTCTTAAATACTGAGAACAATCTGAGGGTTGATGGGCGTGGGGGAGAGGGGAAAATGGGTGATGGGCATGGAGGAGGGGACTTGTTGGGATGAGCACTGGGTGTTATATGGAAACCAACTTAACAATAAACTATAATTTTAAAAAAGAAAGTTTAAGGGGCACTCTTTGAGTGGAGACAAAACAAAACAAAACAAAAAAGACCAAAAGCAACAAAAACTGGAAAAGGAATATCACCAGAAACACCAACTCTACAGGCAACACAATGGCACTCAATTCCTATATTTCAATAATCACTCTCAATGTAAATGGACTAAATGCTCTAATCAAAAGACATAGAGTGGGGTGCCTGGGTGGCTCAGTCGGTTGAGCATCCTACTTCAGCTCAGGTTATGATCTCACGGTTCGTGGGTTCGAGCCCTGCATCGGGCTCTGTGCTGAACATATGCTCAGAGCCTACAGCCTTCTTTAGATTCTGTGTCTCCTTCTCTCTCTGCCCCTCCTCCGCTTGTGCTCTGTCTCACTCTGTGTCTCAAAAATAAATAAATTTTTTTAAAAAAGACATAGAGATTCAGAACTGGTTAAAAAAAAAACAAAGACAACCAAGATTCACCTATATGCTGCCTACAAGAGATTCATTTAGACCCAAGGGCACCTGCAGATTGAAAGTGAGGGGATGGAGAACCATCTATGATGCCAATGGATATCAAAAGAAAGCTGGAGTAGCAATGCTTACATCAGACAAACTAGATTTTAAAACAAAGACTGTAACAAGAGATGAAGAACATTATGTCATAATGAAGTGATCTATCCACCAATAAGATCTAATAATTATAAATAGTTATGCCCCCAACTTGAAAGGAGCCAGATACATAAATGAATTAATCACAAACGGAAAGAAACTCATTGATAATAATACCATAATAGTAGAGGACTTTAACACCCCACTTATGACAATGGACGGATCATGTGGGCAGAAAATTAACAAGGAAACAAGGGCTTTGAATGACACACTGGACCGGATGGTCTTAACAGACATATTTAGAACATTTTATCATAAGCAATAGAATATACATTCTTCTCAAGTGCATATGGTACATTCTCACATAATGGGTCACAAATGAGCCGTCTACAAGTATGAAAAGATTGAAATCATATCATGTGTATTTTCAGACCACAATGCTATGAAACCTGAAATTAACCATTTAAAAAATTTGGAAAGACTACAAATACTTGGAGCTGAAAGGCTGTCTTATTAAAGAATGCATAGGTTAACCAAGAAATTAAAGAGGAAATTTAAAAGTATATGGAAACCAATGAAAATGAAAAGACAACAGTCCAAAACTTCTGGGATGCAGTAAAGATGGTCATAAGAGGGAAGTATATAGCAAACTAGGTCTTCCTAAAGAAGGAGGAAAGGTCTCAAATATACAACGTAATCTCACACCTAAGGGAGTTGGAAAAAAGAACAGCAAATAAAGCCCAAAACCAGCACAAGAAGGAAAATAATAAAGATTAGAGCAGAAATCAATTATCTTGAAATTAAAAAAACCCAGTAGAACAGATCAATAAAACTAGGAGCTGGCTCTTTGAAAGAATGAACAAAATTGATAAACCCCAGCCAGATTGGTCAAAAAGAAAAAGGAAAGGACCCAAATAAATAAAATCACAAATGAAAGAGGAGAGGTCATAACCAACACGGCAGACATACAAACATTAATAAGAGAATATTATGAGGAATTATATGTCAACAAATTCGACACCTGGAAGAAATGGATCAATTCCTAGAAACATATAAACTACGAAAACTGAAACAGGAAGAAATAGAAAATTTGAACAGACCCATAATCAGTAAAGAAACTAAATCGGTAATCAAAAATCTCCACATCAACAAGAGTACAGGGCTAGATGGCTTCCCAGGGGTAATTCTACCAAACATTTGAAGAAGAGTTAAATCTATTCTTTTGAAGCTATTTGAAAAAATAGAAGTGGAAGGAAACTTCTAAACTCATTCTATGAGGCCAGCATTATCTTGATCCCCAAACCAGATAAAGAATCACTAAAAAAGGAGAATTACAGACCAGTTTCCCTGATTAACATGGAAGCAAAAATTCTCAACAAGATACTAGCAGATCAAATACAAGACTACATTAAAAGCACTATACACCATGATCAAGTGGGATTTACTCCTGGGCTACAGGGCTGGTTCCATTTCTGCAAATCATCCAACATGATACATCACATTAATAAAAGAAAGGATAAGAACCACATGATCCTCTCAATAGATGCAGAAAAAGCATTTGACAAAGTACAGCATCCTTTCCTGATTAAAAAAAAAAAA
>NW_024082800.1:3512-9983 GCF_003009895.1 Hyaena hyaena | reverse complement strand
AAAAAATTTGGAAAGACTACAAATACTTGGAGCTGAAAGGCTGTCTTATTAAAGAATGCATAGGTTAACCAAGAAATTAAAGAGGAAATTTAAAAGTATATGGAAACCAATGAAAATGAAAAGACAACAGTCCAAAACTTCTGGGATGCAGTAAAGATGGTCATAAGAGGGAAGTATATAGCAAACTAGGTCTTCCTAAAGAAGGAGGAAAGGTCTCAAATATACAACGTAATCTCACACCTAAGGGAGTTGGAAAAAAGAACAGCAAATAAAGCCCAAAACCAGCACAAGAAGGAAAATAATAAAGATTAGAGCAGAAATCAATTATCTTGAAATTAAAAAAACCCAGTAGAACAGATCAATAAAACTAGGAGCTGGCTCTTTGAAAGAATTAACAAAATTGATAAACCCCAGCCAGATTGGTCAAAAAGAAAAAGGAAAGGACCCAAATAAATAAAATCACAAATGAAAGAGGAGAGGTCATAACCAACACGGCAGACATACAAACATTAATAAGAGAATATTATGAGGAATTATATGTCAACAAATTCGACACCTGGAAGAAATGGATCAATTCCTAGAAACATATAAACTACGAAAACTGAAACAGGAAGAAATAGAAAATTTGAACAGACCCATAATCAGTAAAGAAACTAAATCGGTAATCAAAAATCTCCACATCAACAAGAGTACAGGGCTAGATGGCTTCCCAGGGGTAATTCTACCAAACATTTGAAGAAGAGTTAAATCTATTCTTTTGAAGCTATTTGAAAAAATAGAAGTGGAAGGAAACTTCTAAACTCATTCTATGAGGCCAGCATTATCTTGATCCCCAAACCAGATAAAGAATCACTAAAAAAGGAGAATTACAGACCAGTTTCCCTGATTAACATGGAAGCAAAAATTCTCAACAAGATACTAGCAGATCAAATACAAGACTACATTAAAAGCACTATACACCATGATCAAGTGGGATTTACTCCTGGGCTACAGGGCTGGTTCCATTTCTGCAAATCATCCAACATGATACATCACATTAATAAAAGAAAGGATAAGAACCACATGATCCTCTCAATAGATGCAGAAAAAGCATTTGACAAAGTACAGCATCCTTTCCTGATTAAAAAAAAAAAAAACCTCAAGAAATTCAGGATAGAAAGAGCATACCTCAACAACATAAAGGCTATATACAAAAGACCTACAGCTAATATCATCCTCCATGGGGAAAAACTGAGAGCTTTCCCCCTATGGTCAGGAACATGACAGGGATGTCCCCTCTCACCACTGTTGTTAAACATAGTAGTGGAAGTCCTGGCCTCAGCAATCAGACAGCAGAAAGAAATAAAAGGTATATAAATTGGCAAGAAAGAAGTCAAATTTTCACTCTTCACATATTACATGATACTCTATGTGGAAAACCCAAAAGACTCCACCAAAAAAATTGCTAGAGCTCATACAGGAATTCAGCAAATTCACAGGATGAAATCAACATACAGATATCATTTGCATTTCTACACACCAATAATGAAGCAGCAGAAAGAGAAATCAAGGAACCAATCCCACTTACAATTGCACCAAAAACCATAGGTACCTAGGAATAAACCTAACCAAATAGGCAAAAGATCTGTACATTGAAAAGTAAGGAAGCATATGAAAGAGATTGAAGACGACACAAAGAAAAACGTTCCATGCTCATGGATTGAAAGAGCAAATAGTATTAAAATGTCAAAACTACCCAAAGCAATCTACACATTCAATGCAATCCCTATCAAAATAACACCAGTATTCTTCACAGCACTAGAATAAACTATTCTAAAATTTGTATAGAACCAGAAAAGACCCTGAATAGCCTAAGTAATGTGGAAAAAGAAAATCAAAGCTGGAAGGCATCATAGTTCTAGACTTCAAGCTGCATAATAAAGAAGGGGGGAAATAGTGGGGGGAGAGGGAGGGAGGCAAACCATGAGAGATTCTTGAATGCTGAGAACAAACTGAGGACTGATGGGTGTGGGGGGGGAGGGGGGGATGGGCATGGAGGGGGGTGATGGGCATGGAGGGGGGTGATGGGCATGGAGGAGGGCACTTATGGGGATGAACACTGGGTGTTGTATGGAAACCAACTTGACAATAAACTATTTTTAAAAAAAAAACTGTAGTCCTGAAGACTGTTGGGTACTAGCACAAAAACAGACACATAGATCAGTGGAACAGAAGAGAGAACTCAGAAATGGGCCCACAAATGTAGAAATGGGCCCACTAATCTTTGACAAAGCAGGAAACAATATCCAATGGAAAAAAAAGACAGTCTTTTTAGCAAATGGTGCTGGGAAAACTGGACAGTGATATGCAGTGATATGGGACACTTTTTTACACCATACACAAAAATAAATTCAAAATGGATGAAAAACCTAAATGTGAGACAAGAATCCATAAAAATCCTAGAGGAGAAAACAGGCAGCAACCTCTTTGACCCTGGCCACAGAAACTTCTTACTAGATACGTCTCTGAGGTAAAATGAACTATTGGGACCTCATCAAGAAAAAAAGCTACTAATCTTTTGTACTTTGCTTATTCATCCTTCCTTCCTTCCACTCAATCACTAATCTCTTTGCTATTTCATAGTTTTGCCTTTTCTAGATTATCATATAGTAAGAATCATAGAGTATGTAGCCATTTCAGTTTATTTATTCCTACTGAAAGACATCTTGTTTCCTTCCAATTTTTGTCAATTAAGAATAAAGCTGCTAAAACATCAAAAAAAAAAAAAAAGCTACTGCATAGTGAAGGAAACAATCAACAAAATTAAAAGGTAACTAATGGAATGGGACAAGATATTTTCAAACGACATATCGGATATAAAGTTAGTTTGAAAAATCTATAAGGAACTTACCAAACTCAACACTCAAAAAACAAGTAATCCAGTGAAGAAATGGGCAGAAGACATGAATAGACACCTTTCCAAAGAAGACATCCAGATGGCCAACAGACACATGAAAAGATGGTCAACATCATTCACTCATCAATCACTCATCATCAGGGAAATACGAATCTCAACCACAATGTGACACCACATCACACCTGTCAGAATGGCTAAAATTAACAACTCAGGAAACAATGGACATTGGCAAGGATGCAAAGGGTATACTTTGGCACTGTTACTGGGAATGCAAACTAGCACAGACACTCTCGAAACACTATGGAACTGTCTAAAAGAATTAAAATTGGATTTACCCTATTAGCCAACAATTGCACTACTAGGTATTATCCAAAGAATACAAAAATGCTGATTCAAACAGGCAAATGCACCCCAATGTTTATAACAGCGCTATAGCCAAATTATGGAAAGAGCCCAAATGTTCATCAACTGATGAATGGATAAAGAAGATGTGGTATATATATATATATACAACGGAATACTACTCGGTGATCAAAAAGAATGAAGTCTTGCCATTGGCAACAATGTGAATGGAACTGGAGGGTATTATGCTAAGTGAAATCAGTCAGTCAGAGAAAGACAAATAAATGATTTCACTCATAGGTGGAATTTAAGAAAACAGATGATCATAGGGAAGGGAAGGGGGAAAAAAGATAAAAACAGAGGGATGCAAACCACAAGAGACTTATCTACAGCGAACAAAGTGAGGGCTGCTGGAGGGGAGGTGGGTGGGAGGTGGGCTATATGGGTGATAAGCATTAAGGAGGGCACTTGTGATGAGCACTAGGTGTTGTATGTAAGCAACAAATCACTAAATTCTACTGAAGCCAAAAGCCAAGGCTACACTGTATGTTAACCACTTAAATTTAAATAAATTTTAAGAATAAAAAATAGTCTCTCTCTCTCTTTCCTTCCCCCTTCTCTGCTCATGTGCTCTGGAAGGAAGGAAGGAAGGAAGGAAGGAAGGAAGGAAGGAAGGAAGGAAGGAAGGAAGGAAGGAAGGAAGGAAGGAAGGAAGAAGAAGGAAACTTTCCTCCACCTAAGGAGCTCCACTTCAGCTCAGCTGAAACTGCATGGAACAGAGACAAGCTACACTCACCAAACTCAAACAAATGGCAGATACATTCATGAAAAAAATAAAGGATTGCCAGTGTTATGGTGTACTAGGTATGCAGGTGGTTGGCTACTCAGGAGCAGATTTTTTTTTTTTAAAGACCTTACAAAACCACATAGAACAATTTATTCATTGAGCAATTTATTCTTGAGGGTTCCCTGGATATTACAACAATAGAAATGAATAATCTTATTCAGAGCCCAGCAAACTACAGCTCACGGGTCAAATCCAGTCCACCACTTGTTCGTATAAATAAAGTTTTATTGGAACAAACCCACATCCATCCATTTGGGTATCCTCTATGGCTGCTTTTGCACTACGACTGGAGTATTAAGTAGTCATGGCAGAGATCACACAACTTGCAACCTGCAAAATGTTTACTATTTGGCCTTTTGCATAAAAAAGTTCAAAGATCCCTGATCTTATGTAGAGACACTATCAGATCTTGACTGTGAAGGAGAGATTTGGGATATAAATATAAGAAATATAGACAAAGAGTGTCACTCAATCAGGGGATTAGTGTCACTGTATATTACCTGTGTGAATAGCAGCTCTGATAGAATACATGTGCCAAGCACACTACGGACTTTATTGTACATAATATTCACAACTATCATTTGAAGTAGGAACTCTTATACAGTCATTCTGCTGATGGAAACATTAAGGCTTAGAGAGGGAGAATATAATGTTTGGAACAAAGAATAAACACCTATATCCACTACCAAGCCAGATCGCACCGAATTATCCTACAAAATGCTGGAGGGGTTTGAGGGAGTGTGGACTCAATTTTGCATACCTCTCCTGGGTTCCTGAACTGGGCCAGTCTACTGTCTGAAATCCTCATTTGCAAGTGCAGTAGTAACTATCCAAAATTTTGGTGTGGACAGGCCCTTGAGGAAAACTGAAGGGCCCAGCTGAGCTCCCACCCAGAAACCAGCACCAACTACCAGTCATATAAGCGAGGCCATTTTGGAACTCCCAGACATCCCATTGCCCCCACGAAACCATGCAGTCACCCACAGAGTCATGAGCAAGCAGAAAGAGATGTTTGTAAGCCACTCTGTCCAGGATATGTTGACATCCATTAAAAGCCCTCAGCATGGCTGGGAGCATTACCTGTACACCTGAAACCCTCTGATTTCTCAGGGATCCACCTTTTCGCAGCAGGCAAAACAAACCCAGGCAGGCAGGAGCAATGGAATTCTCCTGGGGTGTTGGTACAGATGGAGTTGAGGCCACAAAGAGTGGAGTTCCTGGCACATTCGTCCACATCTAAGCAGAAAACGAGGCTAAGTCAACAGGATAAAGGACACTGAGGCCGTGGCGGTGCACTGCCCCATCCTGGCCGAAGCCAGCGGTTTCCCTGTTCTGCACGCGCCCTCATAAACACTGCTGATGGGAGGCGCAAAAAGCTATGACGATGACCCATACAAATCTTGTGATGAGGCTCTCCACACCTCGGGATAAAATCCAAACTCCTCACTAGAACACAGGAGACTCTGAGAGTCTGGACCCACCTGAGCTCACCTAGCTCTTTTTTTCCTTTTGAATCCCTTAGTGATTACTGATCCAGATTCACTGATTGCCTGTGGGTCCATGAAGGCTCATTGTCTGCTCCCTCAGCCTTGAACTCACTTGACCTCTTGTTCCTTGACAAATCTCAGTGCCTCCCCCTAGGAAATGCGATGTTATCAATAACGATAACTGAGAGTCATCCAAGTGGAGGGGTGGACAGCCTGGGCTTAAAGCTTGGCACTGTCCCTACTGGCTGTGTGTTACTGGGTGCTGAAGGCTGAATTATGTCCTCCCAGATTCGTACATTAAAGACCTAACATTCAATGAGATGGTATCTGGACAAAGGACGTTTACAAAATGATTGATTAGGTTGATGATGAGTCATGAAGGTGGATTAGTGTCCAGGGGCACCTTTGTGCTCAGTTAATTGAACTTCCGACTCTGGATTTCATCTCAGATCATGATCTCACAGCTGGTGAGTTCAAGCCCTGCACTGGGCTCTGCACAGACCATGTGGAGCCCACTTGGGAGTTTCTCTCTCCCTCTCTCTTCCTCTCTCACTCCCTGTCTCTCTACTCCTTCTGCATGCTCGGGCTTGCTCGCTCTCTCTCTCGCTCTCTCTTTCTGGCACTGTCAAAAATAAAGAACTAAACATTGATAATTGGGACTAGTACCCTTAAAGGAAGAGGAAGAGACACCAGAGCTCACTGTCCATGAGGACCCAGAATGAAGTCAGTCATCTGGAAGCCAGAAGGACAGCCCTCTCCATAACCCAACTGTGCTCTCAGAGTCCAGCGTCCACAAGGACAGAAAATAGATCTCAATGTAGAAACCACCCTGCCTGCAGTGTTTTGTTCTGGTGGCCCTGAACTGACAATGCACTGGGCAAGATAGTTCACCTGTGTGT